>NW_010405892.1:0-638 GCF_000710305.1 Buceros rhinoceros silvestris | reverse complement strand
GAAGGGCTGTTCAGCTTATTTTGCTGGGGAGTTTGGAAGGGTAAAGGTGAGACTAAATTTAGGATTTGAACTCTTCGTCTGGTTTTTGTTAAGAAAATTGTGGAAGTGGCTATATTCTGACTTAGGGGTGCTGTGACAACACTTACCTGGAAGTTACAAACTCTGAATTGTAGTTGATACTTTAAAAAAAAAAAAAAGGTGATGTTCTCAAAGTCAAGAAACTCACCACAGGATGAACATAATGCCTCGACTTTCTTCTTCCAGGTAGGGATCCCATTCTGTCATTTAAAGGGTGATAACGTGGCTAGAAAGACGGGGTAATATTACAACACTATTTTAATTTCCAAAGCATGAGATGTTCAAAGGGATTTATAATCCCTGTACACTTGAGCTCAGCTCTGTTCTTTGCAAGCCAGTCAGGAAGCTTTGAGGAGCTTGTGAATTCTGGAATCAGGGATGAGTTGTGTAGGACCGTGTTAGAGCTGTCCTGTCGTGGTCCTGCGGATGTGACAGGTCACTGTGCCCTGCTGTCCCCCCCCCTTCCCCTTGCTACCGTGTTACCTTCATATGCATCTGTACATATCGTGCTTTTCCTTGCTATCTGAGGTGCTGTCACGGTTTGAGAAGGGGGGCATTTT
>NW_010405891.1:0-914 GCF_000710305.1 Buceros rhinoceros silvestris | reverse complement strand
GAGCGGGGGCCTGGGGGGCCTCGGCCCCCCTCACCCCTGGGAGCAGCCCCCAGCCGGGCTTTCGCCGCGTAGAGGTGCGGGAGGGAGGGGACGAGGGGACGGGGAGCCGTCTGCTCTGCACTGAGCGTTTCCACGGGGTGCTGCCGCTCGCTCGGTTCCACATCTCGACGACCGTTTGTGACAGCAAACAGGGTCCACAGCCTCGAGTGGGAACTAGCTCCCGGCCAGACTCACGTTCACAGAGAGGAAAGAACATTTCTCTTCTTTACCTGAGGGCGACGTCGTCCTTCCCGAACGCCGTGAAGCGGGAGCAAGCCCGGTTTGACATCAGGGTGAGGAGGGAGACAACGTTCCTTTCCAGTTTCTGCCACCAGAAGACAGAGGTGTCCTCCAGGGAAACGCCAGCCTTCCCCAGCCACCTCTCCTTGGGCAGCGGGCACGGAGCTTGCCCGCGAGGCGGGGGACAAGCCTGGTGCTCCCAAGAGCCTCACCTCCTTCAGGAAGCAGGCGGTGGGCGCGGGGGAGAGGCAGCATGTCGAAACCATGGAGAGGAAGGTCCTGGTGGAGGCCAGGAGCACGGGCAGGGGGGCCTGGCCATAGCTGCTGACGTACTCGTGCAGAAACCTGCGGCAGAGGCGGGCTGAGGAGAGCTGGCACCCCGGGATCGGGTGTTGGGGTGCAGGAGGTGGTGGTGGTGGTTTGGGGTGTTAGGGCTGCCTGGGGGTGGGAGCCTTCTCCAGGTGCCACCCCATGCTGCTGGCTTAGCGCACCAAGCCATCGAGTGGGCTGGCAGCCCCTCTGCAGCCGCCTGCAGAGGTGATGGCCCCCCTCATCCCTTCAGTCAAACCCTGTTGCTGGGGCTTGTGCGAATGCAGGACACCCTGACCGTTACCCCCTGATGTCTTGGTAGCCCC
>NW_010405890.1:7519-7844 GCF_000710305.1 Buceros rhinoceros silvestris | reverse complement strand
GACCCCCGTCCCACCCTCCCTGGGGAGGTTTCTCGTCCCTTCCCGCTGGGCTCCACACAGCCCCGGCCCCACGTCAGGGCTACGGGGGTCAGCGAGGTACAGACTGGTGGCTTCCCCAGACCCGGCACTGGAGGGTCACAGACAGACAGACGGACATGCAGTGCTGGCACAGACAGCGGGCGCAGGGCCCGGTCTCTGTTTGAGGGTGTCCATGTCTCTGCGGGGCTCAGGGGTTGGGGTCCCCGTCCTTTGTCCCCATCCCTGGTCCCTGCCGCTCCACGGGACAGACGAGACATTGCCGCCCCATCGTGCATCTCCTTTTCGA
>NW_010405890.1:2868-7274 GCF_000710305.1 Buceros rhinoceros silvestris | reverse complement strand
GGGTGCCACACACAGCTGTTTGTCTGTCCAGGAGGGGCTGGGGTCCTTCTACCACACTGCAGCGACAGCATTGCGATAGTGCGTGGCCAGAGAGAGGGTTTGGGACCCGGCTCAGCGCTAAACTCTGTCGCTTGCCAGGATCTCAGAGCGGATGAACCTTGGTACTGAGGTTATGTCTTCCCCAGCAGCCATGCTGGGTCCTGCCTGCACCGTGTCCGACCCATCTGGGGCATGTTTGGGTCTCTAGCAGCCAAAGGTGCTGCACAGAGAAGCCCTCCCAGCAGCGGGGCTTGTGCCGTGGGGTCTTGCAGGTCCCTGAGGGTGAGCTGCGGGGGGATCTGGGGGATTTCAGCTCCCTGGGTGCTGCTAAAGCTCAGCTCGGGGAGCAGCAAGCGGGTGATGGAGCTGAGCGCTCGCTGCCAGGGACCCCCGCAGTTAAACACTGGCAAAGTTAGTGGTGGAAGAAGGAAGCTGAGAGACGCATTGCCCAGGGAGCCATAAAGGAGAGGATTTCACGTGAAAAGTGCAAATAAACACAAAGCTTTGCCCCTTTCCACCTCCTCCCGTGTTTTACGCAGGGTGCCGGTGCCAAGGAGGGATTGTGCCCAGGAAAAATTACAGACCGTGGCCGCATATTGTTCGTGTCTCAGTTACATCTTGTGAAGTACTCTCAGCACGGAAAACACTTGACTTCCAAAGCAAATCTGGAGTAATAGATTTTAGGAGTGAAAAAGGACCATTAGCTCAGCTAATGTGATTTTCTCCACAGCACAGAGCAGATAATATCACTCAGTTACTCTCCTATTGAGCCAATAACTCGTGTTTGTAATTCATGCAATTTCCTTTTAGTTCAATTTAATTTCGTACAGAATCCATTCTGGTGACACTGATACAGTACTTTCTTTTTTTTTTTCTCCCCCTTTTCAAAAGCCTCCGATTTCGGAGGCTTTTCGTTAAAAATAGCTGCTGTCCTTTGACAAACGTGGGCAGGCTAAAGACAGTTTTCAAAATCATTTGCGAGTGACACATTTTTTACCAGCATCTCCGTTCAAGCTGGTTATTTGTTTCACTCACGACTGACAGCGCCGCTGCCGGGGTGGGGGCTCACCCTTGGCGTCTCATCCTGCATCTCACCTGGGAGGTGAAATCTCTTTGGAGCACAGTAAATAGGTAGGAGCAGAGATCCCAAATTTTTTCAAATCCAGTTTCCTCTCCAACGTGAAGCTCTTAGTGCCGTGGGGCAGCTCACCTCCTCCACATGCCTGTGTTGCTTTTTTTAACCCTGCCAAATTACGGCACCCAAACCACCCCCCTGGGCCCTGGAAAGTCCTTGTGACAGCAAAGTTTGTTCCAGCCGGGATGCGAGATGGCCCGGGGGGAATAGCTGGACTTTTTGTCTCCCTGCCGCAATGTCCATTTTCTGCGGGGGTGCCGGGGGAGTGGCGCCCTGGCACGCTGCAACCGGGGAGAGATGGAGCAGATCGTAAACTTGTTATGTGCTGCAGGGGGTTTAATGTCGTTCATGGGATGCAGCGGAAGGGTTTTCCTCTCTGTGCACGGAACACAGAAGCACAGTAAATCTGATCTTTCAGTGGGTTTATTTTTATACTCGTTACTTGCCGGTGGGCTCCCCGGGACGCTTCCCCCAGCCTGCCGCCCTGTGCCCCGTCGCCTTCTCGGAACCGAGACTTGAGCAGCTATTACCCACCCTGTGAGCAGACCAGGGAACGGAGGCAAAGGGTGGCACTGGGACCTGGTGGCTTTGCACTCCCTGGGTGAGTTGGGGATGGTTTGGGAGGAGATGGCGGGGGGCTGCTTGTCTGCTGCTCCCAGCGCTGCTGGGTCTGAGCTGTGTCCTGTGGACGGAGCATCCTTGGGGCCGTGGCAGGCTGGTGCTGCGAGGATTGGCAGTTTGCTGGGGAGCAGGTGGGTTCGCAGAGAGTATCCTGTGGGATCTGGTGGGCTGTCCGTGGGACGCTTCGCTTGCTGCCAGGAAAGCCAGGTCCCCTCTGCTGTCCCCAGCCCTGCCGTGGCTGCTCCGGGGTCCCACCAGCTCTCCAGCGTATGACAAAACCAACCACACTTGGAAGGATTTTGGGGTGGTGCTGGTGTGGCAGCAGTGTGGGCAGCTCCCCTTCGGGGCCCGCCAGCTCACCAGCGTATGACAAAACCAACCACACTTGGAAGGAGTTTGGGGTGGTGCTGGGGGGGCAGCAGTGTGGGCAGCTCCCCTTCGGGGATCTCTCCCTGCAGACCCAGCGGGTTGGGGGAGCTCAGGGACCCTGGGGGCTGTGACCCATGGCTGGTGGCCGTTTGCTGTCCCGCACGAGCAAGTGCGCAGCACGCTGAACTCCGCTTTGTCTGCCCGCCGCGAAGCCGCGTTCCTGCTTGCTCCAGTTTTATTCCATTGTAAACACTCACGGCGGTTTTGTGTCGGGCTGGCTTTGTGCGCGCACGTGTAATTGCAGAAATCAGAAAAGCTTTTATTGCCGAAGCGACAACCTTTAACAGACGGCGGCAGCGACCGATTGCAGGAACGCGCTGGCAGTACAACTCTGCTCTGCTTTTACCCCCTGCAAGATCCCAGCCATGCAGATAAAAGGCGTACTGCTTATTTTCCTAAAAATAGGCATTTATTTTAGGAATAATGACCCGCTCACAGGCAGGGCGGTTGCTACCTAGAGCCCACGGTGCCATGGGGAAAGCCGGCTGGCCCCTTTTGTTCTCTCCTGCGACCGTGCTGTGATGCGTCGCTACAAACAGGGGACTGGTGAGGAAATACTGCCCGTTTCCCTCAGCTAGAAAATACTGGTGGGTCAAAGCTGCCTCTTTTTGTGCGTCTGACAGCAGCCTGGCCTGGCAGCGGGGCTGCGGAGGAGTGGAACAGCCCCAGGGTCAGGCGTTCCCTGGCTGGGGGTCCGTAGCAGCATCGCGGTCACTCCTGACCAGCCAGGGCTGGGCTATCCTAGGCTCCACCGCTCTTTTTCTCACAAACTTTATGGAGGTTTTGGTTTTATTGTGCTTCAGGGAGGAAGATTTGGGCCACTCAGAAGTTTTGTGCGATGCATCACTGGTTTCCACCCTGTAAAGAACACGCAAAAGGGAAATAAATTAGTGCAGCGTGTGACAGTTCTGCTGGAAAATATCTCGGTGCCTTTAGCCCATCCTGCGCCTTTTGGGGGGTAACTTCAGGAGTGAAATCTGCTCCCTCGGATAGAGCTGCCACTGCCCAGCCGTGCCCCTGGGAGCTCCTCATGGCTGAGCTTGTGCACGGCTGAGAAGTGCGTGGGCTCCATCGGCACGAGGAAAGTTGGCAGGGTCCAAGGCATCAACTTTTGGAAATTTTTCTGCTGCTTGGAAGCCCTTCCTCCTCCCTCCCACTCCACGTCCACCTGCTCCAGGACCACATGTCCCAAGCTGGAACCGCTCCAGCCCCGAACAAGGGCCCTTGGTCTACCCAGTCCCTCCAGCTCGGTGCTGGCAGGGAGGGAGGTGGGGAGGTGTGCGGGGCACAACTGGCCATGCAGGGTCCTGGCTGGCATCAGCAACTCCCCAGGCGCTTGGATGTGTCAGCAGAAAATGGTGAGCAGGGGCTGCAGGGGCCAAATCTGCCTCCACAAAGCACTTAGACTTAGACTTTGGACTGGAGCAGATGGTTGCAGGGGAGGATAACACTGGGGACACTGAAACAGCCTCATCCCCTTCGCCTGTGAACACCCTGCCAACCCCTTTGACCTTGAGTGGCTTCTGCAGCTGCTTTTAGCTCAAATGTCTTGTTTTTAGAGGGGAAAGCTACTTCTGTGAATGTTGTACCAGAGGGAAGCGCCCTCCCTGCCGCCTTGTCCCGCTCCTGCTTGCAGCCCTTCAGCTGCAGAACATGAACTGGGTGATGGAGCTGAACGGTTCGAAATTCTGCCTCTCCCTAATTTAATACTCCCAGGCCTGCTCGAGGCATCTGACCCTTGGAAAAGGCACAGTCTGGGGGCTGCAGAGACCAGGCAGCCTCCCCCCACACACCCCCAGTGTCTTATCAGAGAGGAACAAGATAACGGGCTCATCATTAAAGCCGCCTGGAAGAGCCCTGCGAGCACCCGCTAGCCCAGGCCAAAACCTGCTGGCCCCAGTTATTATTTTTCGACTCTGCCTGGTGCAGGCAGCCCGTGGCGGTTCATTGTCTGCTGGGACGATAGAGGATAACGCTATAAATTAAATATAGCAAAGAGAATTGAAAGGACGCCGGGCAGCAGTGAGGCCAGTGTGGGTATTTGATCCTCCTTGTCCGTGCAAAATGGGTTCATCACGAGAAGGAGGAAGAGCAGATGTAGAGGCAGGTAGACAGAAATACCTGATGGTGTTGCCAGCACCATGCAGCAGCTTCTGCCGCCGGCGCCGGGCTGGGGGTGGAG
>NW_010405890.1:1454-2794 GCF_000710305.1 Buceros rhinoceros silvestris | reverse complement strand
CAATGAAGCCGCTCCTGCCGCTGCCGCGGTGCTGGAGCTGCAGCCTGCCCCTGCTGCTGGGGCCCACGCTACTACCAGCAAGAGGCAGAAATTGAAAAACTCCAGTTCTCAGCCTTGTTCAGAGCCTGGGAAATGGCTTGTTGGAAAAAGCTGAGCTAGGCGATGGCGCAGGGGTGTGCTGGGCAGCACAGAGCCTGCAGTCCTGCACTTGCCTGTCTGCTTTGCTCCCCGCGCTGGCTGGGCAGCCAGTCCCTAGTGATGGGTGTCTCACAACCCTCCTGCCATCACCCCTGGGCTGGCAGGGTGCTTTGTCCTCACCGTGTTCCTGCAGGAGAAGCAGCTCAGGGTGGGGAGAATAGAGGACTGAAGTCTGTGAAGAGCCTGGGCAGACGCTGAGCTCATCCTGAGTGTCCTGACACTGGGGACAGGTGGGTCCCCTAGCCCACTGCAGAAGAAACGGGACCACGTGGAACCTGGGGACCACGCAGAGCTGGGGCAGAGCCTGCGGGTCAGGGCAAGCATGGCTGCGGGGCTGAGGTGTGTGTACGGGGGTGTGCAGCTCCGAGCTGGGCGGGAGGGTCTCCCTCCTCAGCAGCAACTCTGCTAAAAGTGATGTGGGAAGGGTAACAGAAAAAGCTCTGCCCTGGCCCAGGGTGGCAGCCCTGCCCGCTCCCTGCCCACTCCCTGCCTGCTTCTGCCCCCGAGGGCGTAGGGGAATGCAGGGGAATGCCAGAGCCTGGCTTATCTTTTGTCTGGAACAATAGAGGGCTTGGCCCTATTGTTCTACCTTGCACGCCCAGCGGAAAGCCAGTCCCCTGGGCAGCAGGAGACTCGCACTCCAGTGAGCCTGGCTGCAGGAGGGGATTTCTGGGCAGGGCTGGCAGGGCTGGCAGAGCCATTCTCACCAATCCTTGCTGCATGGGTGCTGCCGCCCGTGGGCAGCTCCGTAGGTGAATTCCTGAGTGGGAGCGATGGCTGCTTGGGATCTTTCCTGCTCATTTTCCTTGCGGTGACAGAGGGATTTGGGGCGCTGGAGGGTTAATGTGGAGGAGGTCCCCAGGGCTACGCCTGGGCAGGCTGGGGGACCCATCCCTACCCGCCCTGGCTGCAGTGTGGGCACAGGCAGAGTGGTGTTTGCCTTTCTCGGAGGCTCTTGGGCTGTGGTTTGGGTCTCCAGGAGCACCACTGGTTTTTGAGCTCCCTCTGCCCCGTCTGTGTTGTCTCAGGTCTGTGGGTCCAGCCTGGGACCCGTTTTTTGTCAGTGGGGGGGTTCAGGTGTTGTGTGTGTGTGTTTTCAGGTAAAGCCGGTGCTGGAGGCTGGGTATTGGCGGTGGCTCTTG
>NW_010405890.1:835-1079 GCF_000710305.1 Buceros rhinoceros silvestris | reverse complement strand
CAGTCCCTCTCGTGCTCCCCCGGACCCACCCCACGGCACACAAGTGGTGAGCAGCACAGCGGGGCTGCCTGCCCGCGCCTGCCTGCATGGGCAGAGCAACTGTGCCTGCCCACGACTCCGCTCAGCCATGCATGGGAGTGCGCCGGGATGCGGCACGTGGAGGCAGGAGCTGCCAAAGCCCATGGCTGGATGAAGCGGGTTCAGGGACCCCAGGGGGCAACAAGTTGTGGTGACGGGGGGACAG
>NW_010405890.1:0-782 GCF_000710305.1 Buceros rhinoceros silvestris | reverse complement strand
CAAAGCCCATGGCGGTATGAAGCGTGCGCAGGGACCCCAGGGCACATCAGGATGTGGTGACGGAGGTACAGGTGCCACAGGGCACAAAGAGCCCCTTGTGTGCTGGCGGGATGCAGGGAGACCCGGGCTGGCTGGGGGCTGTTGGATACCCCTTGCAAATGGGGAGGGCTGTCGGCTTCTGGCTGGAGCGCTCCAGCCTTCGTCTGTGCCGTGTTTTTGCTGTGCACTGAAAACTATCCCAGTGGGCCAGTAAAAGCTTGTTGCCAGATTTCTCTGTTCCCTGAGAGGAGAGGAGCCTGGCTGGGAGCTGCCGCGCGATCAGGATTTCATGGGCTTTGGCTCCTCTGGAGTGAGAGGGGAGAGGAGGGGTGAGGTGTGAACCCAGTCTTGAGGGGTGGTCGTGGCTCCCTTGGGTCCTGCAGCGAGACGGGGTGACAGGGGCAGGTTCCCCACCCGCTAGATCCCAGGGTCTCTCCTTGAGCCACTCTAATGGTGGCACAGTGGGAGCGGAGCCAGGGTTGCCGTGAGCGAGGGTGTGATGGCTTGGGGCAGACGATGGACAGCTACTGGCACCAAGCGTCCATCCTTCAGGCTACTTTTTCTTTCAGAGGGAGGTTGAGGATGGCCCCGACAGCTCCCGTCATGGCAGGAAAAAGAAAAAAAAATCTGTTGCTGAAATGTCAAGTGGCCCCAGCAGCTGGAGCTCCCCCCGCCCCGAATTTGGGCAGCCGCTGGAGATGGCAAGAGGCTCCGTGGAGCCTTTGTCCCTCCATGTCCCAGCA
>NW_010405889.1:11347-11685 GCF_000710305.1 Buceros rhinoceros silvestris | reverse complement strand
AGCGGGGCCCGGGGCGAGCGCGATTCACTGGCACCCAGAACGCTGGCTGCCCTTTTTTTCCTTTTTTTTGAATTGCGGTTCTTCCTGCCTTCGTTTTTATTTTTTTAAGCCGTTCCGAGGCAGCCAGAGCGAGAGTCTGACAACAGCCCACCCATTGACAGAGCAGGGAAGACATGATGGGGGTGTGTTACTCACCGCGAGCTGCGGCGCTCCTTTCCCGTTCTCGTCTGGCATCACTTGTTTGCTGCGTCCTTGCGCCGCTCCTCCGGAGCAGGAGCTGCTGGGTTCGGGAAGGCCGGCTCTGCCGCCTCGGCTGCAGTCAGGCTGTCAGCTGCGGG
>NW_010405889.1:2707-11009 GCF_000710305.1 Buceros rhinoceros silvestris | reverse complement strand
CTGCAGTCAGGCTGTCAGCTGCGGGGCGGGCAGCCTGTCTTCGTCTAAATTTTGCCCCTTTGAAGAGAGGGTGCTTTGCTTTTCCATTGCTGGCAATATCAGAGTTCATTAAAACACCCATAAAATTATGATTTCCTGATGCCTTTCCGGCTCAGTGTTGGTGTTTTCTTTTGGGTGCCATGAAGTGGAGCTCATCACTCGTGGCTGAGCTGGAGAAATCCCTGGGCTGCCGCGTTCCTGCTCTGGCGGGCTGTGGTGTGGGGAGGAAGGGAAGGGTCTCACATCTGCAGGGTGGAATCACCGGTGAGCTCGCCAGCGCGGCAGCTTGAGTTTAACCTCGCCTGCACCCGTTAGCCAGCACCAGGACCTCCCAGGCTGTGGGTCGGGATCCTCACGCTTTTTCTGTTTGCAGTAGAGCAGGTTCAGTGGAATTTGCCAGGTCTGCGTGAGAGAAGTTCCCGCCTGGGGAGCTCTGGTTGGACGGCCGGAGTGGCTGTGGTCTGGCTGATCCGCCTAAGCTCAGAGCAAACTGCTCCCTAGGGCTTCGGCAGGGGGAGGTGTGCTGCTTTGGGTCTGTTTCTCTGTGATGGCATTGAGTTGGTTGGGACTTTTAACTCTGATTGTCTTAAAGTATATTTTTCCATCTCAGAAAAACTGTAAAATGTCTTTGGAAGACCTTGCAAGTTTGGCCTTTCGTGTATCTTTGCTGCTTTGAAACAGGACAGCTTGGGCACGTCCTGGGTGCTGGCAGTGATGAGGGCAGCCTCTCTAGGAGCTTAACGATTTCACCTCTTACATCACTCTTGTGTTTAGCTACTAAATTTCTGTCTAAGGACACCACGTAGGGTGGAAAGTCAGATAACACATCTTTGTGGCTGGTGCCTGTAGGTCAAGCTCCACCTGACCACCCATGAGCAGGGCCAGGGTAGACTCGGGTGCGTTCCCTCGCGCTGGATCTGCAGCGGGTGCTGGCGTTCTCACCTGCTCCCCCGTGCTCAGATATAGTGAGCTCATTGGGTTGGTTTCCTTGCTTCAGCGGTGCTCAAGAAACAAATTGTTTGGTGTTGAAGGAGTCTGTAGTCGGTGCTTCTCGCCAGGGACTTTCTCTGCACGTGTTGCAGTGAAGACTATGCCACTGCTGCCGGTCACTAGCAGCTTCTCCCCAGTGGTACCAGTTCTCTGCGGGTGGGACTGGGGACTGTGGAGGAGCTCCAGCACATCCAGGAGATCAGTATGTGGTGCTGCCTGTGGTCTCTAGAGGAGAGGGTGGCCAAGTGTTCATGTGAAACAGTGATGTTCTGGTGCCTGTGCGGTCTCTGCTGTGGGCACAGTGATCTTCCTTGAGCGGGGGACTTCCAGAAGACCCCACCACATCCTTGGAGTAACAGCCCAGTACTCACACCCTTCCCTTCCACAAGGCTGAGGGTCTTCCCTGACCTCAACCAGCTACAGTCTTCAGCCGAGCTGGCACTCTGCACCAGGAATGAACACCGAGCTGTCGCTTGGAGCTCTGAAGGGGCCCATGGCGATGGGCAAGAAGCTGCATTGTCTTTTTATGTACAACTTCTGCTCTGGTGCTTATTTTTTTGACTGCTTGGCGGCCGGCTGCATTCCGGTGTTTGCTTGTGGAAGTAGCTGTTGAAACGGCACGTTACCAACCACGCAGGACAAGTCCACAGCAAGCATTGTGCGCGGTCTTTCCCTTAACTTGGCCGTTCCATGGCATGGAGCACGTTTTATTTCCCAGCCAGAAGGTTCCTGAATTCCAGGGTGCCACTGCTCACTCCCCGGGTTTCTGGGGACTTTGCACAAATCCTTGGCTCCTGCTGCAGCTCAGTGTTTCGCTGAGTTATCTCGAAACCAGCTCGCGTTGAGGCGGCCTCGTTGTGATACTTGGGTTTGGCACTGCAGGAGCTGGAAGGGACTTTTTGCACAGTAAAGCTACAACTAGCAACAGACGGTGATGTTGGTCGCGCGCGTTACCCGTCCTGCTTGGTGCGAGCAGCTCTTCGGCGCTCGGGTTGTGTTTTCTCAATCCGTTACGTCGGAAAAGAAGCTTGTGCCTGGCCATGAGGCACCTGCTGCGCCTTCAGCTCAGAGCTCCCTCCCTGTCCCCGTGTTCCATCGGTGCTTCGGGACAGCAAAGCTGGAGCCTGCTGGGTGCAGTTTGCCCAATCAATCTGTATCAGCTCGAAAGCTGCTTGAGGCTTGAGTGGAACGTGGTGGCGATGGCAGCGTCCCCAGTAGCGCTGCTGTAGTTCCGCACAGATTGTAAACTCTTCACGAGGCGAGCGCTGGAGTCGTGGCTGTGCACCATGGGCTGGCTTGTTTTGAAACGGTCCTCGATCCATGTGCTGTGGGAGGGAGTGGCTTGCGCCGTCACGCCGGAGCTAGGAGTACGGGTAATTTTGTTCCTCCACAGGCATTAAAATTCCGCCTGCCTCCAAATTTCCGCTCCTAGCGCTGCGTGAAGCTGCCCGGGTGTTTAATTGGTGAGGCGGCAGCATAGAGCCCTGCCTGTTCCTGCTGCGCGCACGTGGGGAGAAACTGCTCATGGCGCCGATGTAAAACAAGAGACGCGTGGTGGGAACGGAACAGGTCACAGCCCAGGAGCTGGGGGCTCAACGGGCTCCATCGTGCTCTCTCTCCGTTCTGAAGGCTCAGGCGTTCTGTGGGAGGTGTGAAAATGAAAGTGCCCCTGGGAACCATGCTGGAGTTTCCCATTCCCGCAGCTCGGCCAGCAATAGGCAGCACTTGGAGCCCTCGCAGGAGGGCTGAGCGGAGCTGGAAGGAACGTGGGGTTCCCATGAGAAGCTCTTCAGGGGGAAGGTGGTGTCGCTCATCACACTGACCACGTGTTTCAGAGGCAGCGGCAGCACTCACCGACCAGTTCTCTCTGGGGCTTTTCGAGGCTGCACTGCCTTCAGCTGGGGAGCTCGGGGACAGACTCCACCGCCACGTTTGGCCGCATGCTTCTGTGTCGTTGTCAAAGCACTGAACTACCGATTTCCCTCTCCTGCCTCGGGAGGAAGCGAGGGAAGAGGCTGGGTCGCTCTGTGAGTCAGTGGTTCACTTCTTGGCCTCTTGAACCAGTTTCCAAGCACGTCCCTGCCGAGGCCGCATCCTCCTGAGACGGTGAGCGCATGTGGAAGGTGCCCGTGGCTCCCACCAGCAAAGGAGTGACGGCGTGTACCAGCGCTTCTCCCCGGCTGGCAGGTGCGAGGGGACACACTCGCTGTGACCGTTCCAGCCGTGCTGCCTGCAGCACTTTCAGACAGCGACAATTAGAGTGGTAAAAGAGTGTGACTGTCTTGTGCGAAGTGAAATTGTGGCATGGAGGCGTTCTGCCCGGGTTTCTGCTACCCACCGCTTCTCCCATCCCTCTCTGGCCCCGGTCACTGCTGGGGATGCCTTTGGTAAAGAGCGTGGGTGCTGGCAAACTGCTTGAACGTGACGCTTCTTTGGGAATTAACCCTTGTAGCGAGGAGGCTGCGCAACACAAGCCTCGGGTTTGGTGGTCCTGTGTTTTGCCAAGGGCATGGCAGGCGATGGTGGTCAGTGTCCTCCTTCAGCCTTGTGCACCTACAGCAAGTGGGTTCTTGGACCCTGAGGTAACGGGGTGCCACGGTGTCCATACAGGGGTGAGATGTTTCCCCTGAGCCACGCTGCAAAGCATAGTTTGACTTTGGCAGCACTTCTGTGCTTTCCTGGGTGGTGTATGTTTCTTTAGGAGCAATGGATGAGTTTGCCACCACGCGAGGTTTTCCTAGTGTATCGGTAGAGCAGCCTCAGAGCGCAGCTGGTGCTGAAGTTCTGACCCGCTGCTCTGGTGCGCTGGGCAGGTTTGTTAGCTGTATCCATGTTTATTTAACAGCAAGCTCTAGAATTCTTCCCTTGTCCAAGGTTGTCCAAGCCTAGCTGAAGCATTGCCTTCTGAACACCCAGGACTGAACTGGGAGAGAGAGAGGTGTCTCTTGCCAGAAGCAGTGTGTGGCCACTGGTCTCTTAGATGTGGGCCAGGAGGCTTTGGCCTGGCTTTTCTCTAGCCACCTGCAAGCGGAATCTTTCTGGGTCATAGTTTGGCTGACCCTCTTCCTGGGAGGTGCAGTGAAAGCTGGTGGCAACCAGGCTGAGACCATTTCAGGTGCTGTAAAAAGTGTTGCTCGGAGTGGAGATTGTAAATGGGAATTTCTCACCCGGGATGGGACGGGAGCCGTCAGGTGCTCTCGGGATCGGGACAGGCTGTATCGATGAATGCTATTGTGAGGTGAAGCCCCAGCAGCATCTGAGCGCTGCTTCCCTTCAGAGCTCCCATCTCATTAAATGACAGAACGAGCGGCCTCTCAGCCCCTCGGTACATCGCTGTCACCTCCAGTGCTTATTAGCGACGTCGCGTTGCAAGCAGTCGCTTGGGAAGCGTCTCTCCGAACTCCCAGATGACGTTGCTTCCAACGCGAGCGCACCCGGCCTATGTCTCGGGGTTATGTAGTGCCAGCCTCTGAGGACGTTTTCTCTGCTGAAAGGAGTCCATGAGGTATCGTGCCATAGTTACTAAGCACGATTCTGAATGAGCTTCTAGAAACAGCCTGTCTTTTCTCAGGAAGGTGAGGTGCTGCTTGGAACCAAAACCAAGGTGGTGGTGCAGGGGAAGAGGAGTAAAACGTTGTTGAGATGAGTCTCTTGTGGAGTTAAACCTGCTCAAGAGCTGATTGGAACAGCTCTGTTGCTGGCTTAGTGCTGCTGACAGCACTGATGACAGTCCCGCCCAACTGCATGGATCTGTAGTGTCACAGACTGGTTTGGCGAGAAGGGACCTTTTAAGGTCACCTAGTTCAAGCTCCTGTGGTGAGCAGGGCCCCCTTCCCCTAGAGCAGTCGCTTGGTGGTGCTGCGGGTTATACTGCTGTTCCTCAGACATCATCAGCATCTTCAGGACAGCTTCTCTTTGGAAGGTGGCCCTGTTCCTGTCATGGCCGGGTTGCCCCAGGGAAAGCCTTTCGTCCTCTGCTCGCAGCTCTGTGGTCCCCGCCAGCGGAGGTGGGTGACATTGGAGCGGGAGGTGCGCGATGTTGGAGCAGGAGGTGCGCGGTGACGCGCCACGCGTTAGAAGCACAGAGCAGGGCTTCGTGTCTTGCGCCCAAGGCAAGCCCTCCCTCGCCCTCCTATTCCTCATCCCCAGTGACCTTTTGTGTGTGGCATTATTCTTTCTCCGGTGAACGAGGTCATGTTCAAAACCGTTATGGTTTTTAATTGCTCTCCATCTGTGGGGCTTTGTAGTCGCTTCTGAAAAGCTGGCAGGAGGCTGAACTTGCCTCAGACCTGCGTGGTGACGTACGGCAGCCGACTGGAGGGGTTGGCCTGCCAAACACGTGCTGGAGCTTGGTGGCCTTCTCGAGCTGCTGGTGCAAGTGACAAGGCTGCTGTCTTGGTGAGAGTGGCCACTTTGAGGTCACCGATACGCTCGTGTCACTGAACAGACATGCGTGACACACAGGTGCTGCCTGCAGTTTTACGTGCGGCCAAAGGGATCATTTCATGCAGAGCCCTTTTACCATGGACATGTGGTGGCTCCTGGGAAGGAGGTGAGGAAAAATGGTCATTCCCAGGACGTTGGGCCAAAGCCAGAATTACCATATCCTGTGGGAAAAGGAGGGTAATGGAGCTTGGTTTAGAAATAATGCAGGTTCTGAACCAGCCTCTTAGAGGAGAGGTCTCTAATTCAATGTTGTGAGGTAGTCATGGGTCTGTAACTCTTCCCCGAAATAATTTGTCTGGTTTTTAGCGGTTTTTGGTGTGGGAAAGTCCTTGGGGCTGAGCGGTTGCGGCTGCTGTGGCGAGGGCTCCGTGTTTGTGGGGCGGGCTGCTCATGCTGCAGCGCTGGGGTTGCGGAGGCACAGCCACGAGCTGCCCCTTGCTGGAGCCCTTGCTGCGCAGCGGACGCACGGAGCGGTGTAG
This sequence comes from Buceros rhinoceros silvestris, assembly GCF_000710305.1. Taxonomy (NCBI): domain Eukaryota; kingdom Metazoa; phylum Chordata; class Aves; order Bucerotiformes; family Bucerotidae; genus Buceros; species Buceros rhinoceros. The sequence goes on along the minus strand of NW_010405889.1, from coordinate 5,055 downwards.
TTAGAGCGGGGAGACTAGGAGAGGAGTTGTTTCATGGACAGAAATCGCTGCTTCTCCTGACTCGGGCCATTCCCCTGTAAGGTTTCTGAGTCTGGCCGATCGCAGCAGCTCGTTGTTTTTCCTGCTGCATCCTCCCACTGTTCCAGCCCAGGTTTGCCTTTCCCTTGGTGGGACCCTCTCGCCAGGCACGCAGCCCCATGCAGTGTGTTTACATCCCACGGCAAGCCCACGTGCTTGGGGAGCGGCTGGCAGGTGTGACGGCTGTTGGTCTGCAGCGCCAGCAGCGAGGAGCGGGTGGCCGGGTCCTCCAACAGCTCTCACTGCGGTTTTACAGGGGGTTGCTGATCAGAAGTGTGGGCTTTTCCCTTCCAGAGAACAGTCTGGGGTTGGGGGGGAGGGTGCTCTGTGTGCGTGATGCAGGGTTCCTCAGGGAGAAATAACATGGTTTGGTGTAATTTTATTCCTTCGTTGTTGCTTTTTCTGGTTTTCTTGTCATCGCTGCTGCGCCTGCAAAGAGGATATAGGCAACAGGAGTGTGAGGATGGGCAGGACCATCCCCTTCTCCAGCAACACGTGCTGATAGTTCATTGCTTACAGCAGTTACAGGCTGCAGCCAAGCTGCTGTGTTTTTGTGTTTGACTGGCTGGAGCGTTATCACCGTGGGAGGCTGGAGTGTCCGTCTGCTCAGAATGTTCGCTCTGTTTACGTCGTTTAACACTGAGGCCCATCAAATACAAACCAAGCGGGCCCAGAGGCCTTCTTCCTTGAGCTCCAGGATGCTCGGGCAGGCATGGACCTCACCTCTGCTCCTCCAGAGAGGTGGTTAGCGGAGTTCAGAGGAGCTGGCCTGCGTTGGTACAAGGGAAATAGACACAGAGACAGCGTGTAAGAGCAGACCTCTGTGGCTTGAGAGGAGCAGCAGATTTCCATATACACTTGTCCCTTGTTTCCCCTAACCATTTCTGATCGTTCCATAGCTGTAAACTAGAGGTGCTTTCTGTGAACCCATAGAAGTTGTATTTCCTTTTCCACAAGCATTTGCTAGAAGAGCAGATGCCAGCGGGTTACCTGGAGAGGGAGAATCCTTGAGAATCCCTTTGCGCTTTGATCATGGCGAGGCTGATTTTAACGTTAATACCCACTTTGTCACATTTCCATCCCTTTCTCATTGCAGGATGAACAGTTCTTAGGTTTCGGCTCAGATGAAGAAGTCAAAGTGCAGAGTCCCACCAAGTCCCCCACAGGTAGGTTCCAGTCACAGCGGGTGCCTCTCAGCTCTGTTCTCCGGTGTGATGGTTTTGCCATGCCTCTCCTGTGTGTGCCCTCAAATCTCGCACACCACCAAAGCCACCCCAGTCCTTTGGATTCTGCTCAGTTCATCTCGGACTGTTCACATCTGATCTGGTATAGACCAGGGAACTTGGAGTGAAAGAGCTGTGCTGACAAAACAAGATTTTTTGTGAAATTTCTTGGTTTCACCCTCTCTCTGGGCGCTGTTCTCGCCGTTCTGCTCTGTCCCTCAGCGGTGCAGCTGGGCACTGCTAGACAAGAAGGATGGTTTTATTCATTTCAGCTAGCTGTGATCTGCTTAAAAAACCCTGATTATGTAACGTGTTTGAAAGGTGGCTCGAGCCCATAAGATGTGTTGTTCCCTCTTGGCACTAGGGCCCCGGTGGGTTTGTACCATTGCACATGCCGCTGTTGGGAAAAGGCAACTTGTGTTTAAAATAACGATCCGCTTGGTATTTCCGATGGGAGAGGAGTTTTGTCGGGAAGGTGCTTGTCACGTGTATTGACAAAACTGTATTTGTAGTTGTCAAGACGTTTCAGTTAATCAACAACTTGTGGGGGCAGCGTGACCCATACTGAGGAAAGACTCGCGTGACCCAGGTAGTGCTGATCTGACACCGGGGGAAGTTTAACGTGTGCTCTGCGTTCTCTCCTTCCTCTCAGTTAAATCGAGCCCACGGAAACCTCGCGGGAGACCACGGAGCAGCTCCGACCGCAGTTCAGCCGTGCTGTCAGACTCTTCACCAGTGTGTTCCCCTTCAAGCAAGTCCGAAACCACATCCATGGAGAAGGTGAAGAAGAAGGAGTCGAAGAGCGGGGAAAAAAGACGGGGAAGACCTCCGGCGCTTACGAGCGTCAAATTCAAGTTGTCACAAGAAAAGGACGTGTTGGATGTTCCGAAGGGCAGTAAAGAAGAGAAAGAGAGTCTGAAAAAAATCAAAAGGTCACCATCCACTACGTTTCAGCAAGCAACGAAAATCAAGAAATTAAGAACCAGTAAGCTCTCCCCACTGAAATCTAAATTCAAGCCTGGGGGGAAACTTCAGATTGGGAGGAAG
>NW_010405889.1:654-2574 GCF_000710305.1 Buceros rhinoceros silvestris | reverse complement strand
GGAAGGCCACCGTCCTCTGAGCGCCTGAAGGCTTCCTCCACCTTAGTCATAAACTCGCAACTGGAGAAGCCCCAAAGGATTCGCAAGGAGAAGGACGGCACGCCACCCCTTACAAAGGAGGAGAAGGCAGCCGTCAGGCAGAGCCCGCGCAGGGTCAAGCCCGTGAGGATCATACCTTCCACCAAAAGGACAGACGCTGCCATCGCGAAGCAGCTCTTGCAGAGGGCTAAGAAGGGGGCGCAAAAAAAGATAGAGAAGGAAGCGGCCAAACTGCAGGGCAGAAAGGGAAGAACACAGCTCAAGAACATCCGGCAGTTCATCATGCCGGTGGTGAGCGCCATCTCCTCACGGATCATTAAAACGCCGAAACGGTTCATTGAGGATGAAGACTATGATCCTCCCATCAAAATATCCCGGCTGGAGTCCACGCCGAACAGCCGCTTCAGTGCAACGTCCTGCGGCTCCAGTGAAAAATCCAGCGCCGCTTCTCAGCACTCATCGCAGATGTCTTCAGACTCCTCGCGGTCCAGTAGTCCCAGTGTGGACACATCGACGGACTCCCAGGCCTCCGAAGAGATGCAGGCACTTTCTGAGGAGCGGAGCAATACTCCCGAGGCTCACGCACCGCTGCCTGTTTCTCAGTCCCCAGAAAACGATAACGGCGACAGGAGAAACAGAAGGTTTTCGATAACGGAAAGAAGTTTTGGCCAGAGGACTGGGAAGAAGCTGTCGGCCTTGCCCAGCGTGCCGCAGCAGCAGTCCTCCTCCTCCCCACCTCCGCCCTTGCTCACTCCCCCGCCACCGCTTCAGCCAGCTTCCAGCATCTCGGACCACACGCCGTGGCTTATGCCCCCCACCATCCCGCTGGCCTCGCCCTTTCTTCCTGCTTCTGCCGCACCCATACAAGAGAAACGCAAGTCGATCCTGCGAGAGCCGACGTTCCGCTGGACCTCCCTGAAGCACTCCCGCTCCGAGCCGCAGTACTTCTCATCAGCAAAGTATGCCAAAGAGGGTCTCATTCGCAAACCGATCTTCGACAACTTCCGGCCACCGCCGCTGACGCCGGAGGACGTGGGCTTTGCGTCTGGCTTTTCAGCACCTGGTGCCACCGCTCCCGCCCGCCTCTTTTCTCTCCACTCCGGCACGAGGTTCGACATGCACAAGAGGAGCCCTCTGCTGAGGGCACCCAGGTTCACGCCGAGCGAGGCCCACTCCCGCATCTTTGAGTCTGTGACTCTGCCCTCGTCGGTTGGTCGCTCTGCCGTGGGGGCCACCGCTGCGGGGCCCTCCTCGCGGAGGAGGAAGAGGAAGGTGTTCAGCCCCATCCGATCAGAACCCAGGTCTCCTTCACACTCCATGAGGACGAGAAGCGGGAGGCTTAGTAGCTCCGACCTGACAGCTCTCACCCCGCAGTCATCTGTCTCCTCCTCATTAACAAGCATTTCTGTTAGTTCTCTTGCCACTAGTGCCTTAAATTCAACTTTCACTTTTCCCTCCCATTCGCTCACACAGTCCGGGGAGTCGGCAGAAAGAAGCCAGAGACCGAGGAAGCAGGCGAGCACTCCGACAGAGCCTTTCTCATCGGGCAGCCCTGCTCCTCTCTTCCCCTGGTTCATGTCGAGCCCCCAGGCAGAGAGGGGCCGGAACAAGGACAGGGCCGCGGAGGAGCTCTCCAAAGATAAAGACGCTGACAAGAGCCTGGAGAAGGACAAGAGCAGAGAGAAAGACAGAGAGAGAGAAAAGGAGAACAAACGGGAGTCGAGGAAAGAGAAGAGGAGAAAAGGCTCAGAAGTTCAGAGCAGCTCTGAGTTGTTTCCTGCAGGTAAAATGCCCAAAGAAAAAGTTGTCAGCGAAGATGTTGCAGCATCGTCATCTGCCAAAAAAACTGCCGGGCGGAAGAAGTCTACGGTGGGAGATCCC
>NW_010405889.1:0-563 GCF_000710305.1 Buceros rhinoceros silvestris | reverse complement strand
GAGCTCCTCGGGCGACCGCATCTGCGGCTCCTCTGGCAGAGGCAGCAGCTGCCAAAACCAAAACATCCAAGAAAGGTAGAGGGGGGTCAGACAAATCGGACCTGGACCTTAGCCCTGCCGTGCCAGCTCTGGAGAAGGAGAAAGCCCTGCGTCTTTCTGCTCCCTCGTCGAGCACTGTTAAACATCCCGCTTCCTCCATCAGCTCCATGCGGTCTCAAGCAGACAAGCTGCCGATGACGGACAAGCGGGTGGCCAGCCTCCTGAAGAAGGCGAAAGCCCAGCTCTACAAGATTGAGAAGAGCAAGTCCCTCAAGCAGGCGGATCAGCCGAAAGCACAGGTACCCCTTTTGCCACGTGGTGGTTTTTTGCTAGAGCGCATCATGAGATGGACTCCCTCTGACAGTCTCAGGCCACGGCCGTGCCCGCAGTGTGAGGCGCTGGTGCCGCAGCACAGCAGCTGTCGGTGCGGCAGATGGCAGGTGATCCTGGCCCCACGCCCTGGGCTGGCGCCGAGGGCAGAGGGAGCTGCTGGGCAGGGCGGTCGGCCTCGGGGGAGCCGGCAG
>NW_010405888.1:42094-64479 GCF_000710305.1 Buceros rhinoceros silvestris | reverse complement strand
AAGAGCTGGGGCGCTTCCTGCCAGCCACGTCCCAGCCCTGCCCTTACCAGGATACCCCGTTAGGGCTTGGGGGTCCCTTTGTGCTGACACCAGTAAAATGCCTGGCCCAACCCCAAACCAGCTGGTTGGCGGGTCTGCTCCCAGCACAGGGGGTGTTAATCTGCGCCCAGTCTCAACAGCCCTGCCCTGTGCCCAGCAACCGCGCGGCAGCCGAGCATCGCCTCGTCAAACAAGGCAGGGACACCAAAACTTGGTGCCTGTTGGTTTCCTGGGGCTTCAAGCTACGTTCTCCCTCAGCTTGGCTATCGCTTTTATTCGCACTCCTACTTACATTTTTGTCCTCCCGTCACGCTTCATTCGAGCCCTGTGGGTGAGTCTTGACCCTATTGAGCGCAAGTTGCTGCTTCATTGCCGAGCTGGAGCTGGGATCTCCCTCCCTGGATTTTCTCATTTATAAACACGGGCGAGCACTGAACGGCAGGAACACAGAACAAGGCTGGCAGCATCAGCCCGGTGCAAGGTGAGGTGCTGCCAAGCGATGAACGCCGAGGAAATGGCGATGACTGTTCTCTTCCCGCGAGCCTGATGCACACACAACAGGCAGGGCACAGCAGGGTGGGCAACGCACTGCACTTCAGCTGTCCGCCAGACCCTGCACAACTAACCCCCAGCCCACGCTAGGCTGGGACAGGTTCAGCTGTGGTGCTCTTCAGCAGAGCCAGGAGCAGCAAGGGTGGGGTTTTCTTTTTTTTTATTTTTGTTTTGAGATGTTTTACCCCTGTAAACTGGAGTTTGGAACGAAGGAAAAGGCGTTCCTCATCTTGCGAGCCTCGAACATTGCAGCAGAAAAGCGCAAGTGGGACAGCGTTCTGGGGAGGCGCGTTGAGAAAGGCGGCTGCAGGCGGCAAGCACGAGAGCAGGTCCCTGAACGCAGGGCTGGTACTGGGGGAGCGAGGGGATGGGCTAGGGCAAAAAGCTTCTCCAGGGGAACGTGAAACCCTGCACAGTCCTTCTGGCGCAGCAAAGCATCTCAGGGGCCTGCCTGTTCTTAAAGATCTGCCAAAGTTTGGGGCAGGGGAGAAGAGCAGCAGAAAAAGTCATTTTTTACAATGGTGTCAAGTTTTGCAGATATTTACCGCAAGAAACTGGAAATTACTTTTAATTGCGGAAAGGGAAAGCTGCCCCCATCTCAGCCTAGGAACAGTGTGTTATGATTTCAACAAAGGAGGCGTAGGGGAAAGGAGCTGGAGTAACAACAGGGGGAATTAACACAGAAGTAGAAATAAAAGGCCTAATTAATCAAGGATTGTGGCCAGCAAGGCTCCCTCTGCTTCTCACCCTTTGGAAAAGTCTGCTGCTAATTCCTGTAAGCAGCGTGTGCTCTCATCAAAGAAATCCAAGATAATTTCGCTAATAAACTTTGTAGGCAACAGTCTAAGATTCTGTTTGTGCTAACTCTGGCCTCAAGGCTCTTCACCAAGAGTCACACTCCCCTTCCCAGGGAGAGAACACGAACCTTCTCCTGCTCTCACCTCACGGGGTTTCCCTTCCAAATGTCTTTTAATAGCTGTGAGAAGAGACAAGAAAGAACCTTTAGTGCAAAACAATCACAATTTGCTCACAATGTGTGTGCATTGCCTTAAACAGCTCAGAAACATTCATCTTCCAGTTTCATTTCCTTCCTCACCGAACCTCCCATTCCTTGCAGCGGACTGGGACGTTACTGCTGCCCTTGGGGCCCTGGGTACGGCACTGGATTAACCACCCGAAGCCCCTTCCCTGGAGCGTGGTTACCTTCAGCCCGCAGACAACCTGGAAATCTCCATCAGGTTCAGGGGGAATTCTCACCCTTCCTGGAAATCCTGTTCTCCAGAGCCCGTGCAGCAGCATGACTATGTACTGGGAGTGTTTTGTGACGGGGAAGGCACAGAGGTTGTCTTCTGGTTACTGCAGGAGGCCCGGGAGAACATAAAACAAACTAGCTGGTAATTCACAGCAGGGTTAAAGTTAAAATCTTCTGAGACAAATGGGCAGGGAAACATTCTACAGATAAGTTGGAGGGGTTTTTTACCTTTTTTACATCTCACCAGATTATTGTGTTTTCCACAGCGCAGGGGAAAAGGCAGCTGGAGTCTCTGCTGCAGGATTCCAGGAAGCCTGAAGCTGCGGAAGGAAGAGCAAGACTGAAGGGAGTGGGGGTGCTGGGGGTGCCCGCTGTGAAACACGGACAGGGGACATCCTTGTCTGTAGCAGGCACAGCATCCCCAGCAGCTGGTAAAGGGGGGAGATACCAGGAGGTACAGGAATACAGTCATAACATGGTGTATCAGAAATAACGACCTTCACACCTCTTCATTTTTCAAAATACGCCCACTTGGTTATCAAAATACGGGAGATCACTTAACACTCCATCTAGCAAAACAGTCACTGAACAGAAAGTCACTGCAGCGTGAGCAAGAACCACCCCAAACCCCGCAACGAGTGACTTCGGCCTTGCATCACTGCCGCTCCTCGGTGCTGCCAGCAGCGGGGGTCACCGAGGTCACCCGTGCAGACTGGCACGGGGGCGCTAAGGCTAGCACGGCTACCAGACCATCGCCAAGGCCTTTTTCCTTCTCCCTTGCTGTTCAAGGGGGAATGTCCTCTCTCCTCACACCACAGGCCTCCCTCTCCAGACTGAGGTACTGCCATCGTTTCAGCTCCGAGGCTCTAGGGAAGAGACAGCATAGAACACTGAAGTGAGGGAAGGCTGAGAACTCCGTACACGTGCCCACTGCTTGGGGAAAGTGAGGGAAGGGAAGTAGCAGAGTTGTGGAATTTGAGGAAGAACTCTAAGTTGTTTCTACGTTCTCAGAACAGGAGACTAACAGTCCTTCACCCACAAAAGGTGATCAGTAGGAGGTTGTTGACACCACCACGGGTCTATTTTACCCTGCAGCACCGCTCTGGAACAGGCACTCTGTCTGGATCCAGGACCTCCCTGCTGATTTACACACAGCTACTCTGAATTAACACCACTACTGACCTGCCATCCCCGCTCTGACTGCAGAGCGATTCTCTGCCGAGCACTGCACCCTCAGCACTGCAACCAATTCCCGCTGCGCTCTGGCCACAGGTACAGAAGACAATCCCTCCTGCAGCAAGACAGCGGAGACGGAGCCCACAGTCAGCTGCCCTCAGCGCAGGCGAGACGGCACGTGTGACATCTGCTCCACCCGTTAACCAGCCCACACGTGCTTTAAAGATGATCCTCTGCAGCCGATCTTTCCAGTCAAGTTTTTTAATTCCACCAGCAAAACCCCTTCCACTTCAAACCAGTTTCTCCGCTTTTAGGTGTACTTCTCAGAAGTTACTAAGGTTTTTGGCAAGCCTTTCTGGGTACAAGATATTTTACGTAAACATAACAGCTCTTTTCCCAACCATTAAAACTAGATCTTTAATTACTCCTTAATGTCGCCTTAACTCACGGCCAAATCCCACAATAAACACATGCGTAACACAAAAAGCTCAAAAGCACCATAAACACCCTTAAGTTATAGTCTCAAAATAAGAAATTTCCGTTTCAGAAATACAAAAAAAATGCAGCTGTTACAAACAGTCCATTTATTGGGTCTTAAACTACGTACACAATGGAAATAATAGTTTTGGCACTACGCTATAGAGTGGTTACGCCGTGTGCTGACACTCGTTCGACACTGCACCAGGAGCACTGCTGTGCTTTGAAGTCTGGAATGCGTCACAGGCGCAGCAGGGAGATCATCGAGATGTGCCAGTGCTCCTGCAGGGTTGCGTGGAAGTGAAAACGCACACCAGCTGATGGATCGTTTCAGTGTACCTCACGGTCTCTGAGCTCGTCACACCGGAGTGACGTCAGCATCAGAGATGGCCACAAGTGTTGCATTAAAATCCAGACCAGACACAAGAAAAACCAAACCAGAACCTCCGCCTTTCCGACATGAAGAGATAGTCTGTTAAAGAAAATAATTTAAAAAACTAATAACGGCATTTGATTTGATACAAAAGCCAGAAGTACTACAGTATTAACATCTAAGTATGAATCTTTACAAATTAATCTCACAATGGTGTTATGTAAAAGGTTGCAAACTGTACAATGTTTTGTCAATGCAATGCCTCTACAATTTATACAGTCTTGTACAACTATGTAACACATATTAAACATGTGGTTAAATAGCCAATAGATACCAGTCTCTGAACAAGTGGCAGGCGACACACGTACAGAGCTTCCGCAATCTTCAAAGGAGGAGCGCTGGCTCGAGCAGCGGCGATCTGCAAGAACGCGCCGGGAAAAGCGGTCAGCCACCCGCTGCCTCTTCACACCGCGCACGTTTCATTCTGTGCCCTCAGCCAGCACTCGACAGCCCTCGATTTCACACCCATGGGCTCTACTGGCGTGGAAACACCCATCATCTGTCACCCGTAAAAACGTGCAGATAATCACAGACGTTTATTGCACAGGTGGTCAAGCTATCTATGAGGACCTGGCCAGGCAGCAAGAGCTTTCGCTCCCCGCGTTCTGTCCTGCCACCAGCGGTACTGCACAGAGGAGATCAGCTATTTACATCTTGACGAGGAAGATACAAAAAAGCAACCCTGCCCTGAGGTGGACTGCATGAGGCAGAGCCCATCGCCTGACGGGCTCCCAAATCCAAGTAGTGAAAAATAAACTCTGAGGAAGAGGGTCCTGGTATTGGGTGCTGACTAGGGAAGAAGCTGCATCGACAGAATTCGAGAGCTTCGCTGAGAATACGTGCAGCACTGTGGTTCTGCATGTCTTTGATGTCGGAAGCAGCCAGGAAGAAGGGTCAGGCAAACAGGGTAAGAAACGTGCAGTGTAAGTCACTGTGTGCAAGAAAGCAGAAACAAGACTGGTGTGTAATGCAGGCCAACGAGAAGGGTCTGGCGACAAACTCACGACTGGGCTCTGCAAGCACAGTCACGGGGAGGCTGTGGGGCTCCCACAGCTGCTCCCTGGGGAGGTGAAATTCTTTTTGAACATAACCAGGTCTTTATGTTTGTATTCAAGAGTGGTTTTGATTAGGCATCAGGATTTCCAACACAAAGTTTGACATGATAAATTTCTTTTGAGTTTCCTTTATTTTGCAGAAATGTTCCTACATCCTTCTTGTTTTTCCATGAGAAACCTGCAGAGAGAGAGAGGAAAATTCAAAATGAGAATTCAGAACAAGATGAGATTCAGAACTCTGCTAGTACCAGAGAACAAAATCAGAAATTAAAACTTCTCTTGTAACACTGTGACAAAGCATCACAACAGAGATCAGAATCGTGGCGTAACAGAGAAACCCGGGGAATGGATTTGCTCTTCGGGGACATGTCTGCCTGAAGAGAGCGGGTAGCAAAGCCACAATGTGGAAGAGCAATCGGTTTGGTAGCTGTCGTTCCCCAGGGTGAGATGTAGGTGACAGGCTGCACTGGGTGGTAAGCTGAAGTCCTCAGAGGCGTCAGAAGGACAAAGCGAGTACTTGCCCCTAGTGAAATCACCAGGCATTGAAGAGGCAGCCAAGGGCAGGACTTGGAGACAAGGACCAGCAATATTCAAGAAAACAAGCGTAAGCATCCTCGCAAAACACTAGAGTGACGGGGGGGACTCAAAAAGACAGACAACGCGTAACCAAAATAAAGAGCCATGGGAGGTGCCAGGGACTCGACTCACACCTGGCTGCAGCGTTTCCCTGCGGTTAGGGATTCCGCCCTCCTCTCCACGCTGGACTGGAGAGCTGCAGCAGATCTCCTGCAACTGATGATTGTTGATTTGTGTCAAAACAAACCATCTTACCTCCCTATGCGTAATAGCACGGTGAAACCAGGAGGTCAGTAAGCACTAGCAGCTGGTCGTCCGTGAACTGCTGTTTATGCTCCTGCCAGTTGTCGTGATGGGTCCTCCGGAAGTTTGACAGCGTTTTTTTCACAGTCATCTGTGTAGCAGACAGTCAGTATTGATCTGCATCAGTTATGGATTTGAGCGCCGTGACAAAACAAACGTCAAATACAACACAAAATAACTGCTGAGCCAAGCACAGAGTTTGAGCCGCTGCAAAGGTCAGAAGGGCTCTGGGGAATTCCACCCAGGTCCCCAGTACTGTCATTCTTACAGTTCTGGTTAGTCTTTTGACCAATGTCACGACTCCATCATTCTTATAAAAAGGATTCTTTGACCTACAGTTTCAAGCTTGAAAAAATTAATAGATTATCAGGTATAAGGGAAATGCTTTCCCCCTTGTCCTTTTCCTTGGGTACTTCAAACCAATGGTTTGCGTCTCAAAACATGAGCAAGAGTTGGTGAATCACATAAGGTGCACAGAAGAAACAAATCATAGGAAAACTATCCTCTGTTATTAAAATAATTAAGATTATTATTAAATTAGGAAAAGTCCCATCAGTTCAGTTTCTTGATTCAGGAAAGCACACCACGAAGTTCATTAAATCCAGGGAACTCTTCAGCCATAAACTCACTGCTCTGGTTAAAACGGCAAAGGTCAACAAAACCAAATAGACATGTAAAAAAAAAAAATGGAGCTCAGGATAACTATTTCCTTAAAAACTTGTTTCTAGGGCTTCTTATAAAACTTTGTTTCAAAAAATTTCAGAGTGATGCTTTGGTTCCGGTTGGTGCTTTCTAGAATGGCATGCACAGGAGTGACAGTTTCAGTTTTTATTAATTGGTTCTTGCGGCTTTCAGTTTATGCTTTGAGTTTGAGAACAAGAACAGATCTACCACAAAAAATACTTAAAAGCAGACAATGACTTTAACAGAACTGGCACCGCAGAAACAAAGTCTCTTAATAGCTTCCTGTTTACTTCTAGGAAAGGGGAACTAAGAACGAGTCAAGCCTATTCTAGATTGTTGTATTGCACAGAAAAATGACATCAGTAACTTTACCTCAATAGGCTGAGGATCATTAAGGTGGGCACTGAGATCCATCAAGAGCTGCGGCATCCAGGTGGGAACGTCATAGGGACTGGACAGAATACAGGCGCTGAGTCCCAGCACACCAGCGTGGCGTTTGACCAGGTCTGCAACGACAGGGCACGAACTGACAGCTGGCAAGGGGCAACTCTTGCCTGAGACAATCCTCCGCAACACAGCTAAACTTAAAACTGGTCGTCAGTGAAAATAAGGCTGTTTATAACCGATGGGAGCCTATATTAAACAGAGGTGATCTAATTAGAGTAACATACTGGTAACTGAGGTTTGACCCTCAACTAAAAAACCCCAAACGATCTGCCACAGCAGAGACAGATCTCTGGCTTCTGCAGGAAAGCAGATCATTGCACTGCCCATACGGGCACACACGTTCACACAGGTGCGCGGACCTACAAATTGCTTCTACATCCTTACACAGAATCACAGACTGACTCTCCAGTTCCATCTTTCCTTTCTAATGGACAATGGTTCTCGAAGCACGTCACAAGGGTTAGGATCTGCGCTACCTACACAGAAACAGAAGATAAGGGACCTAAGGCCAAGTGATGTGCCATTACGGTTTATGAATGCTTAGGAAGAAGAAACATTTGCATCGGCCTGTTGCTTTGGGTTTCTCTGAGTGTACGTTGATTTTCTAAATAGCGCATCACCACAGGACAAATCCTGCTCCAGCTAGAGCGCTTGCAGATAAGCACTTCCAGTGTAGCACAACATATTTATTTCTTCCTAACCTGCCACCCACACGCGTGGCTTTGGTCTGCAGCTGCTCCCTTACCCCCGGAAGGAATTGTATCCGCCACCAAACCCAGGTCCCGCTTCCGTTTCTTCGGCAGCCTCATCTTGCAGAGCTGTTCGAAGTGGGTCTGCATGGGCCCATCCATGGTGAGGAAGTTGCACTGCAGCAGCCCGCTCAGCGTGGTGGCAGCCATTTCTCTCACCTATGGGCAGAGGAGAACGTACCACAGTCACTAAGAAACAGGCATTTATGCTATTACTATCATTGTGAGCACATCCAGCGAGGCCAAGTCACTGAACTCTGCCCAAGAAAAGTCTTAAAAAAACCCCTCTGTTATCTCACAGATCATAAACTACTACTAGTTTACTATAACACTCTTTACAAATTAATACACATAGTTCTATTGTAATAAAGGAACCGTCACATAATTTGTCATAAAGTGACAAGTAAATGACCTAATACTCTCAAGCAAATAACGTCACTGAACTCCACTGTCAAGACACATGTCATAGACTAGATTAGCTTTAGGCAATTTAAAACCAAACCAGGACAGCACCACACCAAATAATCAACCTGCTTTAGAAAGCTCATAATAGTCTCTATATAACATTAATTTCACCAAGGAAAAAAAGGATACTTTATTCAACAGCATTTAATGTCCCCCCTCAAATGTACATGGAGACGTTAGAATTGGCAAAACCAGAAGAGCTTTTCCAAGAGAAGGCAGGAGGTATGTTCATGAGACAAAGGACAAGAATTGTTTGAGAGTTACAAGCCGTGCTGGATTAATAAGCACTGACAACAAGCTTCAGTGGTTATGGTCAACGATTCAGTTCTAGAATGCTCCAGCTGTCCTTAGGACCAGTTCTTTTCACCACATGAATAAAAACAGAACCCCGGGCTGGCCAAGCATCGTTCTCTTCGGTAACACAGAAACCCCAAAGAACAAGGCTACACTAAGTTTTCACCAAACTGCCAGGCCACTGAAAACACAGAGCTCCTTTTCCAATCCTTTTCAGACAGGCACACCACACCACACCGCGAGTGGGTTATAAGCAGAGACAATTCAGTCACTTGCTTTTAACAGGACGCGTAACCCATCAGTATTACTCATCTACTCATCTCATCTACTCAAATCTAAACCCACTGAGTTATAGAACTCCCCATTTAAACAGGAGTCCCTCTGAAACTCATTTCCACTTTCAGTAACCGCAGGCTGATAAAAACCTCCCAACACTTACAAACTTGAAAACCAAATCAACTTGCTGAAATGCTGACAGCAGTCGCAGGATTTTTCAAGTACATACTGTTACACATAACTGTAAACAGAACATTTGTCTGACTGGAGTACAAACACTTCCAACGCTCTGACTCCAGTGCAGGAGATTATAATAAATTACAGCCTTGAACGCCACGTCCTGAACCTTCACAACGCAGTAAGCATAGCTGCAAGTGCTGCAATAATTAAACACGGTAAGTTAACGTTAAGCTCTTGAGACTCCATTTCATTCCATCCAAATTTTGACAATGTATTATTCAAATGTGATCTACCTCGTTAATAGGGTGAAGAAGTAGGAAGGGGAAGTCTGCCAGTCTTGTTTATCAGCGATCTATAAGCGTCTTCAGAACCAGGCTATTAAATGAAACATGATGTGCTAACACAAGACCCAGAATAGAAGGAAGCTTGGCTGTGAAGTGAGCAAGCTCCCCAGTGAGCTGTGCTCATTTACATCACTACTCCCTGTGTTAAAACCACTTTCATTTCTAAATTAACAATCTAACTAAAAGGAACACCTAGACACAAAGCCTTTCAAGCCATACAGCAACAAGCTCATCATCCCACTTCACACTGATTTCCAGATCATCACACTCAGGTGGTGACTTACAGGGCACCAACCCACGGAGGAGCAGCAGAGGAATACTCTTCCAATCAGGTATGGCATGGCTGGGGAGGGGAGGGTGTTTGGTCAAAAATGACTGACCAAAGTCTGCTAACTAACGATATCAGAAGAAACCCACTCACCAGCACACACAAAACCTAACTGCAGTACTTGCAAGGGGCTACTTACACAGAGAAAACATCCTCATTACTGCAACGCTGCAGGGTGATACGGGAAGTGCCTATCGGGACCTGAGGGCTGTATGCTCAGTACACAGGTCTATGCAAATATGAACATATGAAGCACCTACCCAGACAGCTTCCTAGATCAAATTCTGGCTGAGAAAACAGAAAGCTGTTTTTGGATTAGCCAGGCTATCACTTTAGCCAGAACTCCAGGCTAAATACAGTCCTTGCCACTCTTCCTCTACTTCTGAGTAAACAATTATTCAGTTCAACTCACACTTTCCCAAACTCGGATCATCCCTGCAGCTCTCCCTAGCTGCCTGTATGACATGGAAATTAGACAAGATAGTCACTGATGATCCTGCTGTACGCTGTTTTTCAGGGCTGTACATTTTTCTGTTACCAGCTGCAGGGTCACAATAGCTCTTATGCTCATAGCACTCTGTCAGCTCTGCGACTCTTCCAACTTGCAGAAAGATTTCCCACGCTACCATTTCTGCAGAGCTTTCCTCAGTTCTGGAGACCTGTGCTTAAAGCTGTGTGTGAGGAATTGGCGTGTCACTGTCCTGTGACCCACATTTGCTTTGTGCTGCAGCCACATTCAGCGTGGTGCTGGACGTTGTCATTGGCCAAGGTTTGTGACAAAGATTTTATGAAGAAAATATGAAATCACCAGGAGGTTTGAGAACAGCAATTCTAGCAACATTAGAAGTGCAAACTGTATATTGAAACCGAGAACAAGATGGATCATTAGGTCTGGCACCTTTACCTCAATATAAGCAAAAAAAAAAAAGTATCTTTAAATCCAAGAACCAAAATCTCAGTTCTACAGACAGTAAATACCAGTTAACACCAGGGAAGGTCATCTTAAAAATCCAGCATTAAAAAAATACAGAGGAATTACTCCGCAAGATACTGCACCTCGCCAGTTGTTATCAGAAAAGAACAAGAGTATTTTTCAAAGGAGAGTGAAAGTAACGACATGATCGTAAGCGGTTATGAACACAGATAAACTTTCTTGATTTGCATCACTGTAGTGTAGGAGTAATTTGGTACATTTAAAATAACCACATAAATCATATTCAAGTGAATAAAAGATATTTTTTAAAATTACGTGAGATTACGAGTTGGGGGAAACAACTTCTCTAGGACTGCAAGCTGTTGCTTTCCAGCTTGCTATCACAAATCGTGGCAGGAAGGACATGAGAGCTCATCTGCTGCTGACAGGACACTGGCACAGCTGGGTGAGGAGTCCTTTAAGAACAGAGACTGAAATGTCAAACCTTTGCAGCCAGAAATCTTAATTTGTATATTCAAATGATTTCCAATTCACCGTTCACAAAAGCAAGCTTCACATCTCAGGAGAAACTACTGTCTGAAATGCAGCCTCAGGAGACCCAATCCAGGACCCTTGAAGGGTGACGCCCTCCTGCCAAAACAGAATCTTCTCTTTCCTCAAGAAAGAAGAAAACCAGCCGCGTACCCCAAGTGAGATTTCACTGGTATTTGCCAAAGTGCAAAACCCAGAGAAAAAGATGGTGCAGGGGAAATGGAATAGGATGGAGGTCACCACTAAAGATTCTTCACTGTGCTTGAACATGTTCAAGCATATTTAAATTCACATCATTTCATGCAGACCTCCAGTGCTGTGAATCAGCGATACAGCATAAAATACTCCCGTGACGTTTCCCCAGCTTTTGGAAGCCTGGCAAACGTGACGCAATGATCCACAACAGGCACCTTTTTTCCCCCTGAGATCAAAGCTTATGATCGTGATGGCACCGTGCAGTCCTGATCTGCAACAGTACGCACGTCCCACAGCCAAGGTTTCGGATTTCATCTCCTTCCATGTGTGTACCACTAGCTCAAGGGACACACAAAGACTTGTCAGAATGACAAGAAAACTGACAAATTATCGTTTTCAATCATGTAATGCCATCAGTAACAGGTTCTGTCCTATACTGCAGGCATCTTTCAGAAAACTGAGAAAATCTACTTATAACTAAAGAAATACTTCCTTAGTGAGATGGGTGTATGAAAAATAGTATCTTTGTCAGTAATAAGCTGATATGCCTAAATGGAAAACAGAAGTTATAAAGTAATAAATAGCGGTTTTATGCAGTTTTCACACAGGAAGGTGTTTTACCTTGTTGGAAGGGGAACTGTGTACCAACACCCACGCTGATATTTATAGTAAAATAATAATAACCCTGCGTCAGCTGTTACTTAAGCCAAGAATGAAACAAAGCACTTTTCCATTCTGGTGAAAAAGTAGGAACAATGGAACTTAAAAAAAAAAAAAAAAATCACTAATGAAGTATTTTCTGAACAGCTGTTTTCCTGGAATGGACTATTAAAAGAAAAATGGACTATGAAAGCAATAAATCCTATAGAGGTAGCTGTAGTTTCAAAAACAGGAGGCATGCTAAGCTAGAAATACTTGCTGTATCAATGGACAACTGGTAGCTCTTGCATGCAACTTGATCAGGGAAAGGAAGCAGTCGCAAAACAAAGCTTTCAGAAAAGGGATTACTTGCCTCGAGCTGCTCATCTTCCAGGAGTTTTATCACCAGCCATCTGATGTCATTGACCGCTTCTTCGTTGTTGAGGAAGATGAAGAGATTGTAGAAGACCATGGTCTGGAGGTAGGTCAGTATGGTATACCTAGCATGCCAAGAATTGCTTCCGGCTGTCTACAGTACAATAAACAAGTACGAGAAAGCAGGAACGTGAGAGAAAGCAGCTACCTGACGCCAAGCTAATGTTACTTAAGAAAAAGCTTTGGGGGACAGTTGCAAATAACTGCCGGTGTTCAGCTATTTTTGTTTCATACACTCATTTCCAAAGCACACAGGTATTATTTAGACAATAATTTATTACAGCCTTCACTTCCAAAGCATATTGTTATTTACCAAGACACCTAATCCTGTAAAAAACAAGTAGGCAAGTTTCTCCCTTGGATTCATTCCCGACATCGGATATAAATAAACCAGAAAGCGAGTGTTCCGATTCCATGCAATGGATTTGGAAAGCCAAGTTCTTTCACATTCCTTTACTTGGACCTCCACGTGCTTATGGAAATTACTGACAGCCCCGGGGGCGGGTGCAGCCTAGACTACAACGCTGCAGTGACTGTTCTGGCTGCGTGTACAGCTTACTCCAGTATTTTACAATGGTTTTACTACTGTAGATCAGCCTTGAATGACTAGAGGAAAACAAAGCACTTCTTGCACAACAATCTGCGTTCAGAATGAGCCATTCCACTCAAGAGTGCACCCTCTTTGTGGTGGTGGTCAGAGAGCAGCAGCCCTTGATAAATACACTGTAAAACTCAAAAATGGCAGAGATTCAACAGCAGTGCTTTATATGACAGCTCATTTTGAATTGTTACACTCCTGAGGAGAAGCGTTTGGCTTAAACTGATCCACTACTGAACCAAGTTTTAATTGATGAAAATACTGTTCAGTGTCTTAATCAAAATAGACATTGTTTAAACGTTTGGAAGCAGGAAGCAAAATACATTTACCCTTTCTACGAATGTTTTAAAAAGACTTTAAAAACCCCTTTCCTTTCACCACTACGAAAGTCAGTACATGATTCTCTTCAAATCACAACCATTGTATCATCTTAAAAAAAGTACAGAGTGCTTTTTTTAGACACCAAGAAGCTTTACGCTATTTAGACCATACTCACTTGTTTTAGCACCTGAAGTACCAAAGGCACTTGCTGAGGATACAGCAAACCCTGAGACATTAAGGACAAGCACATCTTTGCATCTCTTTTGAGCTCATCATAGCTATTGTCATTTTCTACTGGTGCAATCTACAGAACAAGGAGGGGGGAAGAAAAAGAGCTAGTGTTAGTAAAGAAGCATTGCTAACTGCAAAATTCTGAAAGAAAGTTCCACCTCCTGAGGGAACAGTTGTCTAGAAAAGACACAATAATAAAATGCTGAGAGATTACATTAACTGTGAAAAACAATCAATACAATGCTAAAGTATTCTCAGCAATAAGCTGTGGAAAAAAATGACTAGATTCAAGAGATCTTTGCTCCGTGCACCATATGTTACTCCTCATGTGAGCAGCATGGCTAGTCTGAAGCTCTTACGGCGTGCTTTCTAAATGGGTGCTGTTTAAGACTTTGGTTCCCCGTCATAGTTCTTTTGGTATCAAATCCAACTAATTTGGTATTTTAGGTGTAGGTGCAAAACTGAGAGCAAGCTTTATCAGTACTTCTAGTTCACTTTCACGTAAGTAAACCTTTATTTGCTGGTCACAGACATTATTGTTGGACAGGTCACCGATGTTTACATGAAGACAGATGTGTGCTTTGGAGCATGCACACATGCATTCAGACTCAGCACTGAACACCCCAGCACCAGGACAAACAAGAGAAGTATGTGCCACCATTTAGGAAGAATCATGCAATCACGAAACAAAAGAAGACAACTCAAGGTAAGTATGAGAATGGAAACAACATACACTCAGTCATGAATTAAACTCTTCCCCCTCTCCAGTTACACTTGCACAGGGCATTCACCTACACGTCACTCGTCAGGAAATCATTTAACAGGCTAGATTACCCGCTGTAAACGTACATACGCATTGAAAAAATAAAAAACATTTTGGCCTCTTCAGCATTCATGGCTCTTATAACCATTATAGGTGTTTTTATTGCCATTATAGGCACTTGGGTTTAGATACAGAATCCCTTTCTAACCAAACATGACTAATAAAGGAGCAATTAAAGCACATACCTTGAAAAATAAGGGTAAAAGCTGGAGTTGCTCTGTGACAGCTGTAGAGAAGGACCGTCCTGCACTTGCCATCAACCACTTCAGAACTGTTTTTATAAAGAGAAATGATCACTGATTAAGAAGACCAAAAAAAAAAAAAAAAGCGATCCTCCCAAAAGAAGTTGTAGACCAAATTCATTGCAAGTCTGGCCTGCGACACACTCTCACAGGAGAGTGGACCTATACCAGGAGTTAAACAGTTGAAGTTTGACCCTGTAAAGGCGATTTTATAAACCTCAGTCCTGAGACAGATACCTGGCTGTGGCACAGAGCTGAGAGGAGACACTGAGCTCTGCAAGCGTACTGAGCTCTGCAGAGCTCAATCCTCATGTCCCCAAATCCCCTCCTTTGTAGCCTCACGAGCTTTATAAGCAACTCACTGGTTTTCAAGAGCTTAATGCCCTGAGTTCGCTCATCTTGTTCACCAACTCCGTTCTCTTCCATAACATGATTCTGAATTTCTTCATCTGCCTCCATGAGGGGTTTAAGATTTTCAAGTATGCGGGTAGTAAATTCATGGACACGAGGAGATTTAGTTGCAGCAGTATTTGGCAAGGAAACATCTATCATGAATATGTAGGTCAAAACACTAAAAAAGCAAACAAAGGAAGCAAGAACAGTGAGTGAGCATGAGGACCGTCTGGAGAACACAGCTAAGAGCAATCTCTGATCCACCTGTTCAACTTTTTGAAGTTTAATACTTATAGAAAATTTCCTCTTATCTTCACTTCAGAGTTATTTAAAACCAAATGTTTTTCAATCACCCTCTTTGTAGATATTTCAACCAAGTAGGGATTGGCAATCACTAAGCTACAACACCCCTCTCCTCTGACCTGCAACTAGTTTTGAAGTCACTAAAATGCTCTCTAAAGGATTCCCTGTGCATTTGTGGCTTATTAAGGCTGAGACACAGTAAATTTGGGTTGTGGTGGCGTGTTTTGGGTGGGGGTTTTTTGTGGGTTTGGGGAGAGGCAGCTTGATTGGTCAGGTTTGTCAAGAGCTTTAGAGATATCATACATAAACATAACAGCCCACATACAATAAAAGACAAAACCAGGTAAGTCACCTGAAGTTTCTGAAGCAAGTCTGTTAACAATAGTTTATCTATGACCAATATTAACGAACAGATCAGCAGTCACCACTTCAGTGTAATTATTTAGATACTCAATTACCCGAATAAAATGAAGAGGAAAAAAAAGCCCCAAGAGCTGCAGAAGAGAACACTGACCTTCCTATTCTCTCTCGGACGTTCTTGTAGACCTGCGTGAGTTTAGGTTCCAAGTACTTCAGCAGCCTGTGCAACAGCTCTGGCACCCTCCACTCCTGCTGCGCGAGGCCCCCTTGCAGTACGTAAAGCCGGCTAGGGAGCAGAACAGCTCATCTTTAGTCATGCGAAACTGTTCCTGCCGTCCCCAGACACCCCCCACCCCGGCCTCGCTCTGGAGTGTTTTGTGGGTGGCAATGCGTAGACGTGTCTTTGTGTGAGTTGCATGCAATGATGGGTAAAAATTCCAGAACGAGACAAGGCTGCTGCTATGTCAGTTCCAAACCTTCATGTCCACCGTGTTTAATTACCTTAAAAAAATATAATACTGAAGAAACTGCCATTGTGTGGGGAAAGTTAATTGGAAAGCAGCGCTTTTGTTCCTGCTTCTACAAGCCAGCGGGCACAATCTGCTCTCAGTACCTTTTATCCATGCTTTATTTCCTTTATTCAGCCACAATAAACAGTTAAAATTAATTTTACCATGCATCTACAAACGATCCTCCTTCACCACTCAGCGGAGATTCCAGCAGCAATTCAAATAACCAGTGCAGTTTCCTAGGATCTCGGCTCTCCTACAAATACACAGACCTCAGAGATATAAGTGAACTGGGGATTTTTTGTAAATAATGTATAAACAAGGTAAGTTTTGACAGAGGTGATCTTTGCACCCCTTGGGTTTACTCTATTCAGCAAGCGCAAAGTTATTTATCTTTTCGCAATGAACCTCAACAGGAGGAAAAACCAAAGAAACTACGTACAGTTGAAATAATTTGGAAAATACAATGATAAGAATAGAAGGAATTTTTGCTTCACTTTTGACACGTATGATTAATCATGCCTGAATTTTGCTAATTAATCACCAGGGTTCTGGCTGACAAACTGTGGTGAATTTTGCCGAGTGATTTCAAAGAATTACTGATCCAAGATACTCGTGGCCTATCATTTACCCTGCTTCCCAGACTCCACACCTCCCAGTCCACCACAGAGTACAGAAATCTTCATGTTAGAAGTTAACTTGGGACTTAGTTTTCAAAGCATAATGCTAAACAGCACACTTACAGAGCGGGAATGAATGTGTAATTTGAGTGCAAACCTCCCACAGAAATTGCACACATAGCAAACATACACGTTAACATCACCCCCGACACTACACAGCTCTTCCAAGATACCTGAAAGAAAACTAATGCTTTACCCGCTTTCTAAAACGTCGTGTTTCCGTGCCACCTGTGAACCGTGCCCCCCGGATGCGCCCGCAGCACTGAAGCGGGGTACTTACACAGGAGGTGGCTATGCACGTGCCCCAGTCATTGTACGTCTCCACTGTAATGTTGGATAAAGCTGTTCGAAGCAATGGACAGAGAAGCTCCCAAAGTTTTTCCACCTGCTCAGAAGACAAGATGTGTTTGTTTAGGGACAAAACGTCCATCCAACCTCTGTGAGCCCCCGTCCTTTGATCTTTTCAAACCATGGAAAAACAAGTGATTCTGGAAGCAGCTGTGTGCGGTATTTATGAAAGGAAAGAAATACTGTCAGAGGTAAGACTTCAGGAGTCATTTTCATTTTGCTTACAGGGTGTTTAGAAATACTGTGGACTACACATGCACCGTCAGAGACTGCACACGCTTCACGTTTGGTAGGGCAGCAGTCCCGAGGGGGACATAAGCACTTATGGAAATTACGGGAAATTACAGACGGTGTCAGCTTTGCTATCTCCTTACCAGTAACTGTTCTTAGTTTTAATCTTAAAGCATTTTACTAACACCTATTACACAGGCACCAAACCAAGCTATGAGCTGTTTCATTGCCAAACTCTGTGCACTGCAACATTTTCCGGTCCTTTCTTGGACACAGGCAACACATTAAATCCCCTCAGATTAATACATTGAATTTGTTTAACAATTCTTCCTTGACTTCCAAGAATCACTCAAGAAATACTGTTTCGGCACCTTCTCAAACGTCCAGTGCTTAGAACCTCTTATCAAGCCAGCTATAATTTCAGCTAGACATCGCTGGGTGCTTTCGTGGGAGTCTGCCACGAGTTGTTCTAAGTGGGGCTGCAGAACTGGCAAGAAGGCATCGTCGAAGTTTCGGAAAAGGCCCTGTAAAACACGGTGTGAAAGTGTCCTCAGTAACGATCCATCCAAACTGCTGTCTTCATACGAACGTAAGATGTAAAACGCTTGAGAATTGAACATGCAGAGAGTGACTCTCCTTTGCTTTTGTAACATAATTATATACAAGAGCCCTACGGACTTTTTCTCTAAATAAACGTATTTTGTTTCCCTAAGCAGTTTAACAGAAGACAGGACTAATTGGATTAATCATAGCAGCACACCTCTAAAAATCGACATTTTGGAGCTGAGTAGTGTGTGGCTTTTCCACGCTTTGGTAATTATCTACAAAACAGAAGCAGTTTAGTTACTGAACTCTAGTTACCTTGAAGAGGCAAAATCTGCGAGGATTAAATTTGTCTTTTCCTTTTCTGTCTTCTAAAGACAAAAATTTTATTAACTGCTCAACAAACCTGGGATCAGTAAAATGATCATATATAATTTGTTCTGCCTGTAACCAAAAAAGAAAAGGATTAGCTTTGAGGTGCTTGATCATCCCATTTTTCATTTCAGTTCTGTTGTTGACAAAACCCAGGCCGTGGTTATCCAATTCCCCCCCTCATTCTCTAGGGAATGCCGGGTAATGTTTTCGTGGCTCCTGATTTTTATTTTCACTAGTAACTTTGGATTGTCTTTCCTTTCACTAGCATGATCCCTACAAAGCCATCATTACCTTGTTCTAAACTCTGATAAAGATTTGAAAGGGAACAACAAAGTGCTCATTAATACAATGATTCCATGATTGCTGACAGAGAAGCTGCAACACATCACGATAATCCCTTCTTGTACGCTAACACGGGTAACTAGGAAAATAGGATTAAAAAGGCCTTGTGGGGAGGTAGGTTTCAGAAAAGTTATCACTTATTGCTTGTTAAAAACACAATTATATCCACGCAGCCCTGGAAGAGTGCTGCAGAGTTCAACCTCCATCTCAGTTTGCAATCAAGCAAAACAAATCTGTTTCCACACATTCTCCAAATGGGAAGCAATTCTCGGGTTGAGGGAAGGGAATTCCATCTCCACATTATCTCCACAGTAATCTGTGGACAATAGTAATAAAAAGAGAGGAGGAGGAGTATGAAAACCACCCACAGAACTGAACTGCACTGAAATCCTCACCTCTGTCAGCTCTTCTCTGCTTCGCCCAAGCTTTGGTTGATGTTCAACTGGAGCATAAACTGTCATTGTTCTGAATATTAAAAAAAAAAAAAATACTGTAACATGTTTCAAAGTAAAACTAAGCTTATGGTTATTTTCTATATTCTCTATATTATATAGGATTTACCATCAACTCGGAAAGAGCAAAATTTAAAGGAAAATTTACAGCAAAAGAATTCAGTCTGTTACAAAGGTTTTCCTACAACAAGAACCCAGAATTATTAGTGATAGAATACTCCACATATTTTCAAATGTGCATACTTCATTCTAAAAGCAGCAGTTACATAGCTATAGGGAATGTGGGACTATAGTGCCCACAAAAGCCAAAGAGAAACAAGTAGAAAATACATAATAATAAAAAACCCAACAAAATAAGAACCCACAAAACCTGCCCAGAAGTGGTGAAAAAAGATGAGGAGCACAAAGGATGAAATAAATTGGCTCTTTTTTTGTTTCAGTTGAAGACATTAAACCTAACAAACATTACTTAATTTCCCACAGGTGACTCTCACAGTTCTATCTTAGTGTTTAATGCTACTCACTGGGGCCAGGTGTAATAGCCCCAGTGCGTTTTCTCCACGAAACAACACGACTCCCACGCTGCCTTAGTCTTTGGCAAGCTCTGGCTGTCGTAGTGCAGCCACTGGTTATCCGGTCTGTCACCAGCCTGGATGCTGGAAGGCTTAGGGCTTCCACCTGGGAAAAGAGGAATTTATACTCTGTCAATCTCGTTCGTTAACAGTCCCAGCAGATGTTACGACATCCTTTTATTAAAGGCTCTAAAAGAGCTTTTCCGCCTCCCTCCCCCCAAGCAAATCCATACAGAGATGTGCCCTGGGAGATTGAAAGTAACAGTAAGAGAAGAGATTCCTTTGAAATGATGAAAAACAGAAAATAAAGGAAATATCCGAATTATTCTTACAAATTATAATGCTGAGAGGAGAATAACTGTATCTCTGAAGTTTTAACTCACTTCAAACAAGTGAACAGCTTAATAGACACCTGCACATATAACACTGCTTAAAAAAACAAACTGAAAAGCGAGACCCTGTGTTACCTACTTTGTTTGCTTAGGACATGAACAACCAGAGAGAAGTGATTTTATGTTTAACTTCACCAGAAAAATATACTTCCAAAAAAAATGTTAGGATAAATATTAGTCAGACATTTCTTATATTAAATAAAACCTACTTATTTCGTAAGGGCAGATGGGCACTTTCCTGTGAGTTCTCTTCAGCTGTTTCAGAATACCGGCCACTGCTGAGATGGCCATCTGAAAGAGAGGAAGGGCCATTAATGCGCCCATGCCACACGCTTACCCGAGGAAGGTGTGTCTGATCAGCTCACCACAGACACAGCAGACGTACCTTAAGGGCCCCAAAGAGCCAGTGAACATTAGACCCAGCTCCATCACCCCAGTGCCTGATGCCTCCCATAAAGAAGCGATTTCAGGGGACAGAGGACATGACTTACGCGTCACCGTTACAGCCCAGAAAAACCTCCCCACTAATCATTTTCAGGGAAAAGGAGGTGGACGTTGCTTTTAAGCCTCACGGAGGCCACAAGCACAACAAAAGGTACAAATACAACTCATAGATGGCTCCCTTCAAGGAATAAGCTGCAGATGGAAAAAACCAGACGTCTGCAAACGAAATTATGCAAAAGAACTCTGAAGAAAATAAGAATGAATAGTTACGTCCCACATTTTCACAATTTACAGACTTTGGGCCGTACGTTGTGGCTGGAGGACTGCCTAGATTGTCTTTATCTTGGATCAGGAACTTCAGTACACGCGCACGGATAGTTACGTCCCACATTTTCACAATTTACAGACTTTGGGCCGTACGTTGTGGCTGCAGCACTGCCTAGATTGTCTTTATCTTGGATCAGGAACTTCAGTACACGCGCACGGCTGGAAGGGTGAGGAGGGACGTACGCCTCACTGTGCTTTATCCCAGCAAAGCACCACAAACATCTGACCTAAACCCCAACGAGCTGCAGAACAAAGTGATATAAGTACAGGTTTTTTACCTTACGAACTACAATTGCATCATGGTTGAGACACTGCACAAAAAATTTTATGGCACGGACAGGCAGTATCCGATCATCCCGCAGGAGCAGCGACAGGAAACCAATGCTTATGTGCTCAAACTTCCAGGGACTGAAAAAAAAAAAGAATATCCAAACCAGGCAGTAAGTAGCACAGCTGCACGTACTGTAAATACGTTTGGACTAAGGCAAATCGTGTTCTATGCCACTGCTACAGTCAACGAGCTTAACTGCCACACAGGGCAACCTCCAGGGTTCTGGGAACAATGAGGCTATCAAAGCCGTTCAGTTAACGGTGCCTTTTTCATCGTAGCAGCTCCGTGCGAAGTACAGATCTACAGGGATAATCTTTTGAAGTTTTTAAACACAACTATTAGGGTACCAATTAAAATCTATGTGGACGTCAGTACTATGCAGAGAGTGCCAGAGCTTTCTTCCCAGAACAAACTAATTAATGACAAAGCTTAACTCCAAGAAGCTGCCAGTGAAATAAACTCTTGACTCATTCACTTCTTTGCCCAGGAGACAGTAACATAAGATTTCCTTCTCTTGGCCTCTGTCTTCCTGTTTGGGCAAGCAGAATCCATATGCAAGTGCACGAGGACCTCCAGAAATTTCCCTTCCGGAGGAACCTCTGTAGAAGCTCTCCAAGAAGCCAGCCACAAGCCGTGTTATCCAGGACTGCTACTGACATACTGCTTTTGGACAATTACCTCGAGGGTGAGAAAACATTACTTGATTCTGGTCATGCTAACTTCACTTCTTGATGCAACTGATATTTACTCGTGTAGCCACCTCCAAGCCACCAAAAAAAAAAAAATTCTCATCCACAGAAAGGGAGACTTACAGATTTCTTTGTTCCACACAGTTCAGCAGCATGTTGACCAAATTCTCATAGTTTCTGGGGGAAAAAAAAAGAGGGAATCATCAACCAGACGGTACTGAGAGAACCATTTAAAACCAGAACAAAAGTTCCTCAGCAAAAGAGGGGTGAAGGCAATATAGTAAACACAGTGTCAACTGGGAGGAAGGAAATATGAGTGTAGAGGAGAGAGGCTGCCAAGTCAAGAGAGAAGATATACCACAACAATCCCTGGGCATTCTGCAGTTGTCCAGCTTTAGTCTAAAATTTTGGATGACTGCATTTAATGTACAGTGAATATCTCATATATCTGCTGGTGTGAAGGGCAGTTCAACTTACCGCAGAGCCTCGGGATTCTTTTCTTTATGGCGCTGAAT
>NW_010405888.1:28255-41979 GCF_000710305.1 Buceros rhinoceros silvestris | reverse complement strand
GGCATTCTTTTCTTTCTGTCGCTGAATTCCCAACTGAATTTCTTCTGGACAAAGACCTGTGAAGTTTGAACTTGGATGTGCTGATTTTTGCAGCATAACAGCTATCTCAATGCACTTCTCTGGAACCTATAGACAGAGAGTCCAAAGATCAGGGACTGGGCAGCAACATACATGTTTTTAATGTTTGTGGGTTTGCGTTTTTCTTTTTTTTTTTTTAAGCTGAGTGCAGAATCAGCAACCAGACATCACAGTAACAGCTTCAGAACACTAACTGAAGTAACAGACATGAGCCTCAAGCATTGATGTCATCAGCTGCTCTCAGATTCCAAGACATTAACCCCAAGCAGTCTGTCACTTACTGCAAAATCCAATCCAATTGTTTCATACTGCCTATGGATTTTTTCTGCTAGGTCATCAAAGAGCCTGACTATGGATGGTTTTTCCAAGGACATCGCTTTGCTAAGCCCAGAAGAAACGATGGCTGGCCACGTCTGTGCAATACAATCCCAGTCGTGAAGGTTTGCCAAACACACTCCACTGTGATTTCCAAGAAGACAATATAAGGCACCCTGTGAAATGAAAGATGTAGTTTTTGAAAGCTGAAGAACGGTTCGTAGATAAGTGATACTGATCTACATCAGCATGCGCCCACACAGAATGAAAATGAATCTTCACATTAGCAAACCATTAAAATGTACCGTAAACATTCAGCTATGTGGCCTTGCTGTCAGAATATTGAAGATGCTTCTCAGAGTCCTCTTCGTGCTAAAGGGCGGTTTTAACGAGGCTGGAAGCCCTGCCAGTTAACTGATCCACAGAATGGCGACTGAATTCTGAATTACATTATCAAGGGGGTTATTCCACAGCCAAGTACCACACCTGGCCTTTCTGTGCACCCATTCAGGTCTGGGCTGCAGGCAAACCATGATGCTGTTAACCAGGCACCGGACATGGTGTAACTACTGGACATGGGGAATGAGATGGGATTATGTGAGAAGCTGGCAAGAGTTACAGAAGTGAAACAAAGAGGGGCTGGATTTCATAGGTGAGTGGGAGTTGTGTCAGAAATGGCTAAACTTCACAGGCAATTGGAAGGAAGTCTTGGGGACCTTTTGGAGAGCAGAGTCTTTCAAAAACAGCAGCGCCTGGGTGACCACGTCATGAACGTCACCTAGGCTGAGGCTGCCTGGAGGCAGTATCAGTCATACCAAATCCGGGTATGGTACCAAACGCTCCAAGTGTAGCAGAACTGGGACCTATTGAGAAAAAGTAACTGGGCATGGGTTGCCTAGCTAGGAGGAGACAGGGATAGCAGAAAAAAAATAAAAATAATCAAGGAAGAAGAGAAGAGATAAGATGCAAACAATGTAATCCAGGCTGTCTGGCAGTACCGATCAGGCAGCTGGGGCGTAAGCCATAGCTGTTTCACTGACTGTATGGTAAGAGACCAACTTGCTGCTGGGGCCAGGAGGATTGAGGGGGTGCAGAGGAAGGAGGGGAACACGATGCTTTCCAACACCCAGACGGATGGTTTGCACTCTGGTATCACTGTGTCGGCACCACGTCCAGGCCTAACAGCACCAGCAGCTGGCCACTGCTTTGTAAGAAAACCCACTTGAGTTAGCGTAACTTTTTGGGATGATCAACTTTTTGTCCAGTTCGTGCTATTTTCTTATCCTGCCACAGCTGACAGAACGGCTTAGTGAGTTTTACCACCTTGGACTTGGACTAGAGCTTCTCAATTTCCATTTTATAATTTAAAAATAAGTGCTAACATACATTTTTGTAATACCTGAACACACAATGAAATGAGGAACATCTATAAACACAAAATTTCACTTAACAGCTGATCTAATCCAAATAATTATTGACACTAGTCATGCAGAAGCTATATGCCAGGGAAGTAGCAGTCACACCACTAAACAAGCAAATCCCACTTTCACGATTAAAAATTCTCTGACAAAAATACTTTCAAAAGACAGACACGAAACAAAGTTAACAAAACAGTACTTTAAATTGCTTCTGAGTGACATCTTGCCGGTCTGGACGCAAGAACTCCAAAACCAAGGGAATGATATCTCTGCAACAAAAGTTGTACGTTCCCAGGGCTGTGAAGAACGCTTGCTGAGCTTTACTTCTGACCTGCAGGAAGAGACATCGCTAGAAGGTCTTCTGAGCCAAAAATACACAGAACTCCACAGAGCCTGCAGACACTGTGGATAGATCTGAACATACACACACAGAGCTCTCACTGGGCAAAGAGTTTGGAACTCAACTATCAGTACACTTGTTTTGGGGGTGTTTAAGAATTTGGATGCCATCACAGCTAATTCCTAAAAGTAGACTTTGCATTCCAAATAGTGCCATGAAACATATCATCACATCTTAAAACCTCAACCCGGTATTTTAAAGTTTTCATTGAATTACTGTTTCTAGAAGCCTTGAGTTTATTCACTCAAAAAAATTCAAAATATGTGGCCTAAGCTGGCAGGCTCTCCACCCGGTTAAGTTCTTTATTTGACAAAGTGGCTTAAAGCAAAACCTATGCCAAAACTGGCAACTAATGCAGATTAAATAAGTAAATATTTCATGTTGCCATGGAACTGAAAAGTGAAGATCCTGAATGTAATTTGAAGAGATCAACAAAAACTCCACATATTTCAGTTCTAAAGGGGTTGTTCCTTACCTGACCGTATGAACTTGTGGACAGACACAGAAGATCTCTGATCATCTCCTGATGGGAGGTTTTATATTCGCAGCCTTCCATCGTTAGTGTTCGCAGCTACATTGCACAGGAAACACAAACAAGCGACAGATTGTTTTTACATTTCACACATGTAAGAGAAGCGAGTGTAAGACTATTGCACCTGGTGCTACACAACAGATGAGCTGAAGTAGTTAGTGAAGATTTCAGTGGAAGTATTACCTCGTGCTGCAACATAACTCTGTCGATCAGCAAAGCTCTGATATGCTGTTTCTTTCCCTGAAGCTGTAAAACAAAACACATAGCTGGGTTTAGATTTCAGTACTTGTACCACTCACTGCTACTGACTGCATTCCCCAGGGGCTCTTTTTCTTCCAGAAACAGGCAAATTTCATGCAGAAATTCTTCTTGGCAGACAACATTTTCCCCGCCCCGGTAAAGTGTTTTATTTGCCTGTTACTCTGTAGGCAAAATGAAGCTCTGGGCACAGAAATTTCTCAGTTAACAAGGACCAGAACGGAGCATCCTGCCAAATCTCAGGCTTCGGTCCAAGGATATACGGCCCAACGGAGGGTCACTATCATCCAGAAACACTAAGCTCTTAAGTCATAAGATTTCCAAATAAAGGTACAAAAGCACTGCAAAACAATATTTTCATCAAGCAATTAGACTCCAGAGAGACGAAAATGGATTAGGACAGTAACGAGAATATGAAAAAGTCTTTCTGAACACTAGGAACTGTTCCCATCCCTCAGCTAAGCTTTACAAAGCAAAAAATCACTGACCCTGTTCTCCATTGATTTTTTCACTAGATTAAAGCTTTTCCACCGTGAATCAAACTCATGCTTGTGAGACCCTTGGAACTGTAAAACATCACTAATAATCTGTGGAGAGAAAAATGAGAAAGAGTGATTATTTTGCAAAACAAGCAATCTTGTCTTAAGTATTACAAATTATAAGTATACCTTTATTATTAGAAATAAAGACTTGGTATCGTCTTCTGAGTTATCAAGTATATAGCCTGCAATCGGAAGAAAAATAATTCACTGTCTGACAGGAAAAGAGCTTTAAAAATTAACAACAGTTTTGTATCACAAAGCTTAAATTTAAGAATTATAGGCAAACAAAACAACACAAGTTTCTCATCTAGAAAATTATACTTAAAAGCACAAACAGTAGATTAGATAGAGGAGTGGTTAAACTTACGCAGCAATTTCCTTGTAACCCTTGCAATTGTTTCTCGGTAATTCTCTCTTGTTAAATCTACAAAAAAATTAAGAAGTTTTCTCTTTATTATACAGTGCAGACTATTCAGAAATAGCAGCACGTACCATTATGAAAATAACCATCTTGTTAGATCTAAAGACGTCTCTCTCTAGGGTCGTCTTTTGTTTATCAAGTCAACAGAACATTTTTTATAAGTACATAACCCTCTTTATCTGCCCTGACAGTTGGCTTCAATCTAACCACAGACTGAGGCAGATTATTTAGCAAATGAAAACTAAGTAACACATTAAGCAGGGTAAAAAAGAAAGCCGGAAGAATACAGATTATGTATCGGGTGACCAAGCCAGTAAAAGACTGGGGACAACTTCTTCCCCTTCAGTACACTGAGGGGAACAGACATAACCAGTCTGAACAACAAAAAACGCAGAAGGCTCATTAAAACAAGCAGTCACCTTGGAAAGTTTTAAACAGAGAAATCTTCACTGCTGCAGAAGAGCACTAAACAAACACCCCCCATTCTCTACCCCGTTATAAGGATACAAACTCACCACTTGCAAACGAATGCACCAGATTTTAGAAGCATTAAAGCACTTAAAACCATTTAATTAATAGTCTGATAAGCAGCTAGCATGTGCCTCAGTTCCTCATTTAAAGAGCCCAGCTTCAGCTGGAAGGTGGTGAACAATACACACAAAGCCTGAAAAATGCCGTTTTCTTCTAAGGGAGCTGTCACAGCCTTTAGCAGGTTATGCCTCGATTCCTCCTGCCTCTCAAGCGCGGTCCTTGGGTGACGGGACTTCCTGCACCTTGGAAGGACAAGGGCCTGACCGTTCTGCCCCAGGGGCCGGACCCGAGCTCCCATTCCCAGCCATATCACTGCAGTAGATTTGTATCTTCTATACCAGCGCTGACCAGTGTGAACGCAAGAACTTCTGTGCTGGCCAAAAGTGCCCTTTTCATACACAGAAATGAATCAAAATGATGGTCTCAAAAAGAACCTACTGGTTTTACATCAGGAAAAGAAAAAAAAAAAAAGAATGAAAACACCACTTACAACCTGTCCGAACAGAAGCAGGATCTGCTTACCATATTCCACACCAGTGTACAGTTTTGTCTCTTCCAAAGACACCAGGCTTGGGACGCTGCGTGACAACAAACCAAGGATTACTACACTTTGTGGAAATCATTGACCATGTGAACTTCATTAACATTTAATTCATTTAACAAGTCAAATCTCATGCCATTAATGCTGAAGAGGTTTGGATTTACTAATATTATGGCTCAGTTATAACACTTACAGATCGACCATAGCACAGGTTTGTCAGGGACAAGCACACCATAGGGACACACTTTGAACCCACAACCTTGATTTCTCCTCGAACAGAACGGATGAGGTTCTGCCCAACAGCCAGAGATTTGGCCTCACAGGCACTCCGACAACCACACTCAAACCCAGCGAGGCTCCTAGACGCCTCAATCTAGGAAGGACAGGTGAATTTAACTGCTGTGGCAGAATCCCTTCCTGACAAGTGAAGCTGATGAAGCTTTTCTTTATAAAGAAAGGACCCAAGTCAGAAATGTTCCCATCACCTGCAGAAGTCCTACTTACTGCTACGGGAAGTTCATTATTAATAAGCATGCCAGAAAATCAAGCCATGCTTCTTCCAGGATTGGGGTCAAACTTACCCACCCAGAGTACTTTTTTTTTTTTTTTAAAAGAGAAGCCTTAGTGGATTTGATTTTGTGTAGCCATGCAAAAAATGGAATTAAAAGACATAAGAACAAATCCTACATATAGGTGGGTTTTTCTGTGGGGGTTGCTTTCGTTTGGTTGTGTGCTTTTGTGAGGTTTTCTTTAAACCTACAATCTCACCCCCTAAAATAAAATGTTAAGGTAGACAAATTCGAGCATTCAAAGACAAAATACACCAGTGTATGATACTAAGCAAATAATATCAGCAAGTAAACCCTATTAAAAATAATATTATATATGTATTTACAGAAATATATTTTGCAATAATAGAACTGCACGGACAGTAGAAACAGAACTAAGCGAAGCAATATGCCTCTACTCCTGGTACAGATGCTGAGTAACATCAGAAAACACCTCAGATTCTACACCTGAGATACTAAAATAAACTTCAAGGTTTCAGGCAACGGCAAACTTCTATTTCTGTCAGAGCCAGAAATAAGGGTTGTGCTTAGAAGGGAACAAATTAAAACACAAGTGCAGCAATTATGGTGCTGAACAACGAAGGAAAAAAAACCCCTCTAACAGTCACAAGTGCACCAACAAAAGTCAAACCCAGGTGTCTTTATTGTTCTAGATTGCTGCATTTCCAGTAGCACTAGGTTAACTTGAAAATAAGCCATTCCAAAAGTTCTCCCACTTCCCCCCCGCCAAAGCTCAGCACTGGCATAGGTACTTAAGGTACAACTTGCCTCAACTTCCAAAATGTCTAACGTCAGTTCAGTACTTTGGTCCTGAATGAATAAATAAGTAAATAGAAAGTTTTCATGGTCTCACACGCTCGCTCTACCAGATTCATCTACATGACTGACTTTGAAAGGGTTTGCTATGTATTTCTCCAAGACCAGGTCTTCCTACTTGGGAAGATACAGAGCAAACGCTTCTGTAGTTAACATCCGGGGAAAAAAAAAAAAATTCAAAAAGAGTGAATCTTCCCACCCCAAACACTACTGCTTCTTAAAAAAGGAAGGAACAGATAAATCCAACATTCTCAGGCAGCTTGACATTAAGCAAGTACAGTATGCTGGTAGGTAAATGAGCTCATAGCAGTAATTTTTTCTACAGTATTTTAATGTATTTTTACGCTCAAACAGTTTCCCCTGATACAAACACACAAAATAAGTTCACATACAGCTTTCCTACCTATGAGGCAAGGAAAATTAAAGTGCAATTGCCCAATTTTCCCTCGGGCGGTCTACAGAAAGATCACAAGTCCTCCTGCTTCCTTCCCGCTCCCAGCAAAACACATTCAACTGTTCTTTGCCAGCTCAACAAGTTCTGAGCCAAAGTTCTAACACTTAAAACAAAGGAAAAACAACACTCCAAGCTCTTTCTACACTTCAGGTTCCCAAGCAAACCAGCAAAACAACTCAACCCCTCAGCAGCCAGTAACCAAGAAGTAGCCTGCTATAGTCCTTACACTCACCAAGACATCACTCTGCAGGCAGAACCATTTATTTCAACGAGGCTACTAACAGGATGAAAATATTACGTTCAAAATGCGTTGAAGGTTTATGGCTACCCCACAAACGAAGACCTATACTAGTAATATCCAGCACTCCAAGTGTCAGCCACAGAGAAAACAGGGTTTTATTTCAGAGAAACCAAAGGAAGAGGTGTGAAATGATTTTAACTCCAGTGAACCACAAGTCTCACCCATGCAAACAATGTGTGTACAAACAACACCATGCTTCATTCTGCCTCAGCAGTTTTCAACACAAAAGGACAAGACGACTTCAGAACAAAGTATCTAAAATTACAGCTGGAACAGAAATCCCAGGTGAGCACAACTTTAAAGAGTATTTACACAGTACAAAAGCTAAAGCATCTTCACGTGGAGAAAAACTGATGCTCTATGTTTCACAGCTTCCAGACACTTTACAGAGCACTTTATTCAAGTCTCTGTGTAGACAATCCTCAGTATCTAAGTACAGTTCAGCAACTGGATGCGGCTTTTCCAAAACAAGTAACTTGCAGCATCACTCCACTGAACCAACTGCAGAGGATGTTTTTCTACTGGCAAAACACACCCTGTGCCGCGTTAAGGGCGAGATGGAGATTACAAGATGACAGTCAGAAGGTGACCAAGGAGAAAACAGGGTAACTTACTGTGGAGGGGTAGTGGTTTGCTGTCCTGTGTGCAGCTCCCCCAGCAGAGCTGGGAAGTTTCCTGGAGATGCCAAGAGAAGTTAGCTAGCCCTGCCCCTCCACATGCAGCACCACAGCCTTACACAGTTAAAAGAAGCGGCCTTAGCCTTGACCTGTAGTGGCCTTAGCCTTGACCTGTAGTCTCCACACCTCCAGCAAAGGCTCCTGCCAACATCTGTGGCAAGAGTAGAGCAATGCTCCATCCCAGCTGACCAATCTGAATTTAAGAGGGAAACAAAGACTGGGCATTCTCTGAGTAACCCTGGTTTTGCTTCTCTAAATCAGGTGCTTAGCGATACCTCATTGATAAGCAGGCTGCAAGGACAGGAAGCGAAGGGGA
This sequence comes from Buceros rhinoceros silvestris, assembly GCF_000710305.1. Classification (NCBI taxonomy): domain Eukaryota; kingdom Metazoa; phylum Chordata; class Aves; order Bucerotiformes; family Bucerotidae; genus Buceros; species Buceros rhinoceros. Next base: position 33,810 of record NW_010405888.1, on the reverse strand, counting down.
ACTCAACTGAACATCGGCAAAAGGTTTCTCAACGTTAGAGAGTTTTATACTGTCTGCCTTTGACATAAAGGTTTAGAACTTCAGTCCAGAGTCACGCATTTTCTCCCCAAACTGTGCTCATCATGTCTGTTATGTTCTCGTCCCTCTAGAAGACTACCCCAGGTTTATGTAATACTGATTTAAAATTTATTCATCCCAAACCCCTCAAACCTCACTGCCAGAGCATGGGGATTTTCTGCAACACCGCAGGTCAGTTGATGACAACCAATAATGAAACCAGCATCTGGCCAGCCTGTGACATCTCATCAATATAGAAGTAGTTTTCCCTATTACTTAAGCAAAACGCATCCTTCCTGCCTCAGCCAAGTCTTCTGGCTTCATACTAGTCACTGTTACTACCTGGTCACTTAAACTAGTGATCGAATCCGGTGCAGTGGTCTCATGCTTCTAATGAAGGGAGCAGCCTTTCTCCATTACCTTGCCACTGCCTTCCCCGCCTGTCACTCAAGCAAGACTGCAAACAGACCCCCAAAACAAGGTCTGCAAATATTTGGGTAGCTTCCAGCTGTCACACGGAAAAACAAATCCCATCTGTTTGGGGAGAAGAGCCCCTTGGTGGCAGGCACAGCCTGTAGGCAGGTCGAGTTCCCAGTGCTACCCAAACTGTCGGATCTCGGTCACCATCGAGCTGCACACAAAGATTTGAAGTCCATTCTCCCCACAATTTCCTTTGCTGAGGTTCAGATGACACCACTCCAAGCTCTCCCCCGTCTACGTGACTTTCCCTTCACAGTGAGCAGGCTGGAGGATTACAAAGGAACAAACACTCATCAGCTGTATTTCTTGGCAAGAAGCTTCAGGTATCCTCAAGCAGCAAGATGAGGGAAGATCTGGCAGTTACACCCACTCAGCTCTGCGATACAGCCCGCACAGATAACAATGCCGTACTACGCGGGGTGGGATCAGCCATGGCTCACTGCGGTTAAGCAGCGTAGGAGGTATCTGAGAAGAAGCCTCATGTGCTGGTTTGGTTTAGGAGGTTTTTTAACTTTAAGAAATTTTTTTTTTTTTTAACTTCAACGTGTCAAGCCAGTTACCAATACCTGCATTCAAGAATATTCCTATCCTGCCACTGCAGGACAGTGAGTATCATCACCCCTAGTAGTAAGTACTAACTGATACACAGGACTTAAAACAGGGTGTTCTGGGTTAGCGACTGAGGAACGTTCAGTAAAAGCCCTTCAGTTTCACACCAGAGTGCTTTATGTGCATTCCCACCATCCACCATGGGAACAGGCTTGGGAACTGCTCTCTTACAAAGAAATAAGCCAGAAACTCACAAGACAATAACAAAACTTTTTTTTTTTTAATAGCCAGTTCAAAGCCACCTCCTACATTCAAACTGGATATAATTTTACGGAGGTATGCAACAGAACACAGTATTCACAGGAAGCTGCTTCACACTGCTCTTTAAATCAGAATCAATCTCTCACTACAAATATTCCCATTATTTCTTGGGGAAGGAGGAGGAGAAGGGACTAAGACAGTGAAGAGGGCATCTTCCTTCTTGGTGCAATCCTCACCGCGACCCTTGCTTATGTATAGTAACCCTGTAAAACTGAGCACCCCCTTCAGCAGAAGCATCGCTAGACCCAGCGCTATCTGTGCTGGGATAGCTGAACTCCACCTCACCCCTCAAGATGCTAAGCTGACACTGACCTTTAGAACTTCTCTTGCTAAGTAAGGTGAATAAACTGCCAGGGATCTAACATTTACTTGATAGGAAGAGCAACAGGATCTCCTGAAGTATTCAGTCCACCTTCCCAGGCAAATTACAGTCCACTGTGCACAAACACACTGTACTTACCACCAGCTGCCTCTGTCACTAAAAAAATCCATGTTCTATTTGTGATAATTCAAACAATAAGAACTAAACTTTACCTAAAATTCATTTGACTTGGGCCGGCAAATTCCAGAGTCCAGTGTGAAGTCACTGAAAAGATAAACTGCCTTATCTATGTTTTTCAAAAGCCTTAACGTAAACATGCAGTTTGGATGCAAGACCCACTCACGGTGGGCAGAAGATGTTTTGTCAATACACATAAAGTCCAAGTATGTGAGAAAACTTTGATTTTGCTTTCTTTAGCAGCAAACTGATGTCAGCATGTGCTCATGTAAATTGTCTGTATCTAATAAGGCAGCGCAGAGAACTAACAGAATGAAGCAAATCTTCCGTGAGGACACAAGTAACGAGAAGCTGATGACAGGCTAACGTCCTAATCTGTGCATTCAGAAAGTACAGACCTTGCCCAATGGAACAGAAAGATGTTTCTAAACACGCCGCACCAAACCGAAACCAGAGAGCCTACACGAACACATGCTAACAGCAGCGGCAGGTGACTCGCTCACGGGTGGTGAGGTTCATCCTTCTACTGAACAGCTTCAGTTACTGACAATCAGCCTAGACGAGGGTACAAAGCTGCCTACTCTTACACTGCTGTTTCTCCCTTGACTAGGAGATGACTATAGTACAGGTTTGGGGGGTTTTTTTTGGTGGTGTTGAAAGACTTTCGGGCCAAGAGAGCTTAACTATACAATTTCTTCCCTGAATTTCTTACATAGTCAATGGTAAAAGGTGAACTGGAGAGCTTTGTGCAGGCCAACACGTGTTCTAACATACCCTCCAGAGGAGCCTCTCCTACTGTACAAGCGGCCCGCAGAAGCCAGTCACCTGAAGTAATGCCTTTGAGACTATATCCGTGCTCCTCAGCACTTTCAGTAGCTGGCATTTGGGAAAAAAAATCTCAGCAACAGCTTCAGTCACCAAGTACAGACTGCAGCCATAAGCTTAACGGAAACCTTCCATATTTTAAACACGATGTATAACAACAGGAATACTGAGACCAAACTCCTAACTGCCTCTAACATTAGTATTTCCACGTCCGTTCTCAAAGTCAAAGCTCGAAGGCAATCCCATCGATCAAAGCCAGTCTGTTTTAATGCCTGAACTACTGCAATGCATCCGAAAGTTCCTATCGCTTCCCAAGTGAAAGTTTACTCCGGTGTTTTTGCTAGAGTTTTCCTGTAGGCTGGCACCAGCAGCCAGGTGCTGCTGTGACATTATTCACAGGGCTTTGAGCGTTTGAAGGGGACCTATTTCCTATTCTGAAATGACAGCTGGCGAGAAGTTCACTGAGTGCTCCTGACTGTCCTTGTTCAGGGTGGCAGGAGCATGAGTGAGATGGCAGTGCACTATGGTCTGCAGGCTTATTTGAGGGGAGGGGAGAACACAGGAGTAAATGCCTAGCTTCTGTTACCTTTACGTGAAGTACCATCAGCAATACAGTGCCAACACCTACCACCTTTAAACATTTTCAGTCTTGCATGAAAAAAAGCACTTAATGTTCTTTCATGCTTTCAGTACTTGAGTGTTTCTATTTCAAATCTCTGTATCTTTACACTAATGAGAGTTCCTTAAAAACAGCCACTAGAAGCAGTTGTGTGAGAATAGCAGTAAGAAAGCACTAAAAAACAGTACGAAGCAATATAATTGTTAAGAACATTTGTGATATAAAAATAAATTTTACTTACAGGTGAGCCACCCTTTCTCCTTTTAGCGGAGGCAGAATGTTCCCAGAGCCAATCAAGCAGTTATGCACTATAGCAAGGCACTGCTGCACATCATCTCTTAAACAAAGAAGAAAACCCAATTACTCTGTTATCTGTTAAATGCTTCAAAACATACAAGTGATAAATTATATTTTATATTTTGAAGTTTTATAAAAGCTTTTCCCCTTAGCTATGGTCAGTTCTAGACACAAGAGGGATCACTTCAGAAATCAAGCTGTGCTTTTTTTTTGACCCAACAGAACTTCAACACTCAACTCTGTTTTCTGAAAAACTTGTTTTGGCAATTTTATATTCTGAGACTGAGAAGATAACTTCAGTGTAAGGAGATATACTAACCTCCAACCAGACAGCTTTACCCCAAAAAACTGGTTTTAAGAATTTTATCTAAATCTCAGATAAAACCCATGAAATAACTCTTTACCCCAAGGCCAACAAAAGCCCTTCCCACTGTGAGTAGGATGAGGGGGTTCTTTATGAGTCAGTGTTTTACTGTCTGAAGATAAAATATAACAACGAACAAATCTGTTCTGTGTTAGAGAACGAAGGAATTCTTTTTAAAGCTGTCTCACCTAAAGGAGTAGCCTTTAGTATATAGTTACACACTCTGTCCTCTCTTCTCGGCTTTGTGGTAAGCAGCTCGATTTGTAAAATAACCCTTTTCAACCCTGTTAAGGAGTTCCTCAACGGAACAGCTCTTAGTACTCACACAGTCCTTGTCCACTCTCTAAATATGTGCTCAACAAAGGCTGTTAGAATCTTTCATTTTATCTTTTTAATAGAAAATCTTACCGTGAAGCTCCTAAATATATAAAAAACATTTGATTTCCAACTACCACTTAGTGGAATACTGGAAAAAATGTTTGGCAAGAATTCACGCTCCAGGAACACTGCAATCCAAAGCAGCAGCAGGCTCAGGTAGTATCCCATTTATTCACACTTGATACTCCCTCAGCCAACTGACAGTATTCTCTACTCGCAGCTTTGCTGCTGTGCCTTCCAGTTTAATGGGCAGTTCGTGCCCTTGCCTGTATTCTTTGCAACCACCACTGTTTATTCCTGCGGAGTAGCACAGTGAAGCCTTGACCAAATCAAAGTCCAACCCTGTTACAAATTTAACAGTTTTACACACAAGGTGTCAAAGAGAAAAGGAAACCAAGAAAACCAAACCAACCAGCCAAGGATTTAAAGAGGAAGCACATCCTTCCTTCTTTTAGATGACGGGTACTTTCCAGTTGCAGTTTGGTGGCACTGATTCATCAAACGTATATTGTCTTTTTCAAATTAAAGAAGTGGGAGCTTGGTCAGACAGAAAAACATTTACAAGTCTGATACACCATGCCCTGTCACACGTGGGGCTGCGCTTCACAGCGCGAGGTCTAACATCGCATGCTACAAACATCCACTGAAGTACATACAGCTTCAAGGACGTGAAGGTTTAACACAAGACAAAGAATGTTTGAGACTGAAGCTTGTAAACAGCTTTAGCTATTTGTAAGTGCTTTAGCACACACCAAACTTGACTACCTTGTGCTTAGGAAGCCAGGGTTTCACACTAACAGAGTTTAACAAGACCAACCAAAGGTCTTCTTGCCTCCACCCCTGTTCGTTAGGCCACTGACTCTGCAGTGCCTCCTCAGCTCCAGCACTGCTCCTCTGGGCAGGGAACACTGAGTCCAAATCCATTTACTTGTAGGAAGGAAGTGGAAAGAGGCAGATTTCCAAGCCAAATCACTTCTGTGTTCCATGTCCTAGCTTAGGAACACAAATGGTTGTGCCAAAGTAACAAGAGAAGAGTCTAGAGGAAGAGCTTTTTTATTGTTGACTACAATTAAATGGCAAAATAATTTGGTGTATGTATTTTAAAAGTGTTTGGAACAGGAGAGTCTACGCCAACATGAAGTGTCTCAGGATTTCTTTTGAAAGAG
>NW_010405888.1:0-28182 GCF_000710305.1 Buceros rhinoceros silvestris | reverse complement strand
GTGTTTCTGTTCAAAACAACATTATCCAATGTATGAAATGCACTTCCGAACTACGTGCCCTCTTAAGAGTTAAAAATCCTGGAAAGCTTGCCGTAATATCAAAGACAGTGTAACATTATTGTATTTTACTCCTTAACTTCTGTAGCGACAGAATGATTGGCAATAACTACTTAAACCAGACACGAGTGGGTACAGGCACCTTCTGCACATTACCCATCCCCACTAACCTGGACATCTCTAGTTTCCCAGTTGCATAATGCTCTAGTCTGGTAAGCTCAGGCTGAAGAAAAGTATCCAGCAAATAAAAAGCGAAGTTTATTTCCTCAGATGAGGGAACATGCCACTGGATGTCCAAGTTCCACAGATCACCTGGTTTACCCCAGTCCTATTGTAAAGAAAGACATTTCTTATTAATCACACTGTGAAGCAAATTGTCTTTAAAAAACCCCAACATTTAATATTACTAAAAAACCCAAACAGATGAACTGTCTACTGACAGTTCTAGGAAAACACACCCCAGGAAGGACACAATAAAACCAAACAGACATCCCAAACTGACTATAATGTCTGCATGTAGCTGGAAAATAACCCATACCTGAAAGGACTAAAAAGAAAAGGACTGGACTGGTCTAGTTGAACCGTAACTTTACAATAACTTTATTATCCTTTTGGATGGATACAAATTCAGAACCACTCTTCAGTACAACTCAGACTTTTGAGACTCCTACAGTGGACATGAAGAAGCCATCCCATTTCATAATGCTGCTTTTCAGTTCTGAACCGCAATCAGGACACTTAGTATTCATTTCAACATAAAAAAAGCCAACTTTAAAGTTGGATTTGCCATACAATGCCGAGTCATCCCATAACAAAGACTTCGTTTTATTGTTTGGCTTATAGAGAGCTCAGACCTGCCAGAAGATTGACACCCCTTGAGAACTTCGAAGAGAAAAGTGAGTATTTATTAGTGATTTACGTTCAAACAGGATGTCCATGCTTAGGACGACATTAGTTAATAGCTAGGCCTTTGCACTCTTCACTTGCCATCTCCTGGTTTTGGCCAATTTTACATGGTAATTTAATAATTCAGAACATCACCATCTGTTCTTAAAATGCCTGATGGATCCGATTGGAAACTGCTGCACTGTTCCTCTGTCATACTGATAAACTGAGCTCTGTCTTAACAGCAGACAAGCATGTTGCTTTTGGCTGTTTCAGGATTTTTTCATATTGCCATTTCCTCTGTCATTTTATCTCAAGCTCGGTGTAGAATCATTGTTCGTTTGTTATTCTGCCTACCTGTAAAAACAACCCGCCTCCTTTCTTGCAGTTGTTTCACACCGATGTACTTATTTTTCCATGCATGCCCCATTACTTGTTTTATCCGATAACCACATTTGTATGAGAGGAACAAGGAAAGGCTGCAGCAATCATCCACAAAAGCGGACGAAAGACTGTTCCAGTGTGACAACACTGCCCAGGACTGGGTACGTAAGTTCAAGCAAACAGCAAAATTCTGCTGGCTGAAGTGCAGACCGAGCTGTCTGTGCCACTGCACACTAAGTGCATCACGTATGACCAGATTAAGAAACAAAAGCAGGCACTCTGGCTTTGTACTGCCTTATTGTAGCCACGCAATCATTGTAAAACACACATCACACAACTCTGATACGTCACACTATAACACACTCACAACAGTCAGTACTCATTTCGGCTACCAATATAACGTTAGTGGATTTGTCATTTGCTATACATTTCAAAGCCCAAAGCACCTTTCAATTACACTTTCCATTGCTACTACCTATGGTCAGAAATCTCCAAACAAAACCAAGTAATAAAGAGTATGATTGCTTTTTAAAAAAGAAAGTCAAATCCTCTAATCCTAAATAAATGAAAATCCTTGCCTTGAGAGGAAAGTATTCAGAAAGAGGCTTGTCAAAGCCACCTGGCACACTGCAGTACTCTGTGGGGTAGATAAGTGTAGCAGAACGAAGAAGATGGTGCAGTAGGTTACAAGACAGAATGTAACCCTGCTTACAGGTTAGATGTAGGGTTCGCTGCAGTATCTTCCCAAGCTGCTCCCTGTATGGCAGCAACTTCTTTCCATCCACTCGAGTGATCTAGTAGGAAAGACAAACAGTTTAAAGGTAAACACAACTGATTTTGTCTTAGAGGTCTTACACCACTCAACCCATCCGGTAATGGGTTTCATTCTGTAGGTCACCCCGAATTCAAATGACAGACTGAACCTGCACACCACTACCCCTTCTACCGCAGGTCGAAAGGTTTAACTAACGCCTAAGAACTGCGATACGCATTGCTTCTCAACCCCGTCCAAAATCTTCTACAAATTCTTGTATACATTTTAAAATTAATTTTAGAAGATTTCACTTTACTAAAACGTCTTTTTGTTTTTCCCCTCTTCCTTCTCTGTCCCTCAGTAATTGTATTAAATGCTTTAATCTCATTGCACATACACACTGTATGTTTATTTTCTTCAAACAGCAGCCACTTACGTCCCATTTGAAGTTAGAGAAGAAAGAGAAGTTGTGCAGTGTCATTCATACAACAATTACTTAGTTTTAATAGCAGAAGTTTATCTTCCTCTTCTTGCAGAGGACTAACCAGGATTCAATGACATACACGCACGGGAAGATACCTCTGACAAAAGCTGAAGATTCCAGAGTAGCTCCTTATCTAGCTCTTCATCACGTAAGACATCGTCATCTAGAGGAACAAGTGATAAGCACTGCTGTAACGATACTCCAGTCACGTTTTCGCAACAAGCGAAACCAGAAACCAGATGTTTGCATCCCAGAAGCTCACTCCCAACCCTTCTAATGCAACCTTCCTGCTCACACTGCACCCACGTCCTGCTGGAAGTCACTTCAGCCAGTTTAACGTCTTGGATGCTTTGAGAAATGGAGGAATGTCTGGAGACATTTTAAACTGCCACGTTTTTAAAGCAGCACGCTCCTGTAGCTTGACAGATTTCTGCCTTGAAGTTACACATAAACACTTGTTGGTTTGTGGTTTTGACAGAACAGACAGAATTAATTTTCTATCATTGAAATGAAGGTGTGGAAAACACACAGAAGTTTTAAGCATTCTCGTGTTTAATGGAAGTCAAACCAAAGCAAATAACACTAGAAATCTTACGAACTTACTGACTGTGAGGTGAGTTATGACATTGCAGCAATGTGGTACAAACAGCTTCAAGGATTCCTCCGGGCGGCACTGGAAACAGCATCACAAATAGCCCATTTTAAAAAGAGATGCCTTAGGGAACTCGCTACACGCGCTGATATAAATCTTCTAACAACATAATTGAAACAGAGAGAAGAACAGATTGTATCTCAACTCCAACTCAACTCGAGTCGGCCTGACTTCAGGATTCTTAAACACTTGGTAAAACCTAAACCTAACATAAATGCAAGAAAAAATACTTTGTGAATTAACCTCTTGAAATATGGCTATATGCAACCATCCAATTTTAGAAGACATAATATTAAGAACCACCTGTATTTACATGAAAAATTAAAGATCTCACATAAGAAAAAGTGAAAGTACTGGCTTTTTTCTTTTATTAAGCTAAAGATCCAGTGAAGTCAGTATTTTCTCTCACTTTTACTGCAGCTCGGCACATATCAGCAACCATCCGACCAGCAACTCTCGTCTCAAATATATTTGAAATGGCAAAGTTAAAGACCTTCTCCAAGGCAACCTAAAAAAAAAAGCACAAAAAGATAGAGGTTACCTTTTTTTTTTTAAAAAAGAACAACCTAGGTAGCATCAAATATTTGACATTACAGAGAAGCAGCATCTTCACATGGTCTTTTAAAACAGAAGCCTGGAAACATGGTTCACATTTAAAAAAATTCAGAAGAGAGACACAGATGAAGGAGTTCTGCAGAATGCCTAAAGATGAGTAGAAAGGTAACTGCTCTCACAGTACTATAAATATAATTACTCTGGCAATATTATACCATAGAAAGATGAGGATAGTAACTGCTCAGGGAAAAAACGTTCCCAGTACACGTGACTTGCATGCTATGAAACACGTCTGACAGTACAACTACTGCCTTGAGCAGAAGATTAGAGGCTGCTACAGAAGCAGCAATGACAAAAGATTTGTCAAAACAGCTTCCGTTCGTGAATTTTCTATTTTTTCCCCTTCTTTACTTAAATCCAGATAATTTTTCTGATCCCATTTGCCACATGGCTCCTTGAACAGCTTCTTTTGCCCAGCTGAAGAAGCAGTAAGGAGAGACAAGGAAAGCAGAGGATTGGGAAGGTCAGCATTCCCATCGAAAGACACGAAAAAAAAAAAAATCACAGCCTAAAATGATGAAGTGATAAAATAAGAGAGCACCAAGAACTTAAGAGTTCTGTATTGATGTACCTAAAATCATACAGAAAACTGACATGAAGTCCTAAACTTCTCTCACCGGCCCTTTCCTTGGTTAAACGTGAAAGTTCACAAGAGGACAACGAAGGAAGGCAGAGTCTGAATGCACCAGTCATTCGCAACAGAAAATCAAGCCTCTTGAAGTTCAATGGAAAGCCCACGTTCTACGTACCTCAAAGATATCCTTTGAACACTGAGTAAGGATTGTGCTGAAAGTAGAAGAGAGACCTAATTCCACGAGACTCTCTAGATGAGTCATTTTCTCAGTTTCAGTCTCCTCTCTGGTTTGTTCTAGTGTGCTGCTCTCTATAAGTCCAAAACATCTACACAAATAGAACAAGCGCAATCTCAGTAAGGGGAACTCCAAGTTTCACGAAGTTCTTCATGCCAAGCTCCCACCCACCCTCAGCTTACTTACCTATCCATAAACTGTAGTACAAAATCCTCAAATTCAGCAGTTGCAGAGCACAATTCTCTCTCCACCTACAGTGTTGCGATGCAAAAGAAGCACAAAAGGTTGGCTTATCTTAAGGAAACAAACTTTATTTCCCTTCTTAACTACTTCAAAAAACATCTTCAATTTTTAAATTATAGACACACTACACACAGTGCATTTCCCATTGAGGTTTTCACATACACTACACAAAACAATTACCACATTTTCTTTACACTGTCCTACTGAATTTCCTGGCCTTGAAGTCTAGCCAAATAACCAACCAATCAAGCCAAACGCTCCATGGATGCAACCTCTGGTCCTACTACTACTCCTCCTTCCCAGCAGAACGTCAGCAAGCACCAGCCACAGTGGCAGACCTGGCCCTGCCGACACCTTTATAATTAAACATACAGCATACAAACTCCTCTGTTAATTTTTGAGTGCTGCAGCTTTGGGGCAACGAAATCAACCTTCCTCTAATAGCTGGGCATTCAGAACCTGCACAATCTATAGCTACGAGCCTTGTTCTCAGGGCTACAAAAGAGACTTCTGGCAGTGGGCGAGACATTTTACAGCGCAGCTGCAACTACCACAGCAGACACTGCTGCTGCCTCATCTGCAGTATGTCAGATATAGCAGCACCCTGTGCTTGAACTGCTGCATCAAAAGCAGAATCAAAGGCCTAGTGATAAGCAGAGGAACAGAAAAAACATTTCCTGTTCTCTCCTGTACTTTTTGCTATGTGGAAAGGACAAACTCTTAGAATGATGATGGAGAAATGGAGAGCACGGAGCTCTGGAACTAGAGATGAAAACTCTGCACTCAAACCCCAACAGTGCTCCAAAGCGGCAAACAGATGGGGTAACAACAGGTCTGGTAACACCAGGGCAGCAGAGGATAAAACCCAGAAGAGGGAGGTGGGGCTCACTGTCTCACGAGGTCACTATCTCTCGACTAGCAGAGATGAACAAGCATCTGACAAGAAAGCAATAGAATCTTCATCAGAAAAGAGCAGCGTGACTGCAGGAACACTTTAAAAGAGGAGTGAGTGTTCTGAATTTTTTTCCCCACAGCAGGAAAACAGCTTTGAAAAGCTAAAGAGCAAATCAGTTTTTTGAAAACTAAAAAAACCCTCTGTTTGCATTTAAAAACACATATAAAGTTTTTAACAACAGAAGACCAAATTCCTTCCTGTCTCCCAGACAATTAGTTGCCTTTTACCTTGCTCTAAGCTGGACTAATTTTGCACTAGAAATTATGTATAAACACCTTACAGTGCCACTGTAGTCATCTGCCTTTTCAGTTTTCCTTTATTGTTACCTTAACACCCTATGGTGACAAGAAGTTTCAAAAACGTATTGGTAGCAAAACTGTTATTTTATTAGAGTCAGAAATACTCAGATGGCAAGGCGCCTCTGCAGACCATGTAGTCCAAGCTCCTACCCAAAGCAGGACAAGCTCAGAGTCCTTTTACACTACTCAGGGCCTTGTCCAGCGAGGTTCTGATGTAAAAGATTAAACTGTTTGAATTTAACATTATCTTTATGACAACCTATGACTAAGCTGTATTGCTAAGAACACAAGGCAAGCCTGCAGGCTAATGCCAGCTCTACCCCGCTGACCAGAAGCAGATGTGATCCACATCTTTGGGTTTGTCACATTTTTGTTTCCTGCAGTTTTACACATACAAGAGAGAGTCAGTGAACCTGGTACAGATTACATTGGTAGAAACGGAACTGAAAACTAGCTTTCAGCTTTGTTTTCGTAACTGCACAGTGCTCTTACCTCTGAAAGATCATCTCTTTCTTGCAATACAGATGAACAATCTACTAAAGGCACCAAAGTAGAAAATGTGGCAATGAACTGGAATGTAATCTGTTGAGAGTTGCAAACAGCTCTTGTTAATATGTATGATACAGTAACACTTACCAAGCTTTCGCAATTAAGATAGGGGAGCTAAAGCAAATTATTACATCAAAAAAAATTCATGAGACTAATTCTCCCACCCCAGAACTTCAGCCGTTATTTCTGCTCTCATATATAAAACTTATTGGTCAGCGCTGTACAAAACCTACTCAATTTTCTGAGTAAATAGTACTTAGACCTAGTGATAAAGGACTTCCTATTGGTCTTAAAAAGACCAGGAATATTTGCTAGCAGCTTTGGAACATCTATTTTATCTCATTATTCCGATCTGCCCAGAAAGTCAGCACAATGCTTATCACAATCTGGTGTTACGGCTTCACTTCACACTGTCCAACAAGCCAAAAGCATTACCGTAAGTTAGAGGCTTCTAGTATTAACTTTTTACAAATAAAATTGTACAGGAACAAAATCAGGTTAAGAATTTCTGGCAACATGAGTTACTTGCTTTCATACAAGCACATAAAAAGCCTTCAGAGTGAACCAGTTGGCTGGCTGTCTTCCAAAGCCAGGCTAGAGCCACACACTCACCATACACTTGCTGAAGTCGTTCGGATCCACCCCAGGCAGCGCTCTCATCAGTAGAGGTAGCATGTGTGTCGGACCTTCAGGAAACCACTTCCCCCCCGAGACCAGGCTCCGAGCTACTCCAATGACACAGCTCAACGTAGCTGTGAGCTGATGAGGTTCCGTCAGTGTCTCAAGTGCAGGATATGTTCTATCAAGTTTAAGAGAAGTCACATTAGAAACATCATTGCTTCCAAAGTCTTCAAAGAAACAGTGGATTGCACATTATTTTCTACAGAAAGGGTAAAAAATTTCTGCAAGAAAAATACAAGCTCATCAATGGTTCCAAAATTTTTTTCTAATCTTTTTCAGATGGATTTAACATTGTCCTATTAGAAAGTGTTCCTTTCACTTGATCACTCCTATTCACAGCACGTTCAGGATTAAATTGTTTGTCAGCAGTTGCCCCACAGGAGTCAGTAACTGCACGGGTTCTGAGATTCAAAGCTAGGATGATTTTGTGTGCAAACTTTAAGGCAGTGCAAGCTCAGAAGCGTAAGGTTCTTGTCGCAAGCAAGAAAATTTGCCTTGGCGGCCTCTAAACAGATAAGGGATTTATTACTTAGTGTTACATTAAACTCCGTACCTTTTTTATAAAAAAACGCTTAACTGTGATTTTTACACCTTCTTTTACTCTAAGTACTTCTCAACAAACTGCGTAACAGTTACCAATGGCCTGCAGTTCAAACAGTGCTACCCCTGCCCTACACCCTCCAAAGGCCCTACATCCACAGAACAAGACGAATTTGGAACTGCAGCCAAGGCAAACATACCAGCGATGGTCTCTGAGCTACCGGGCAGACGCTCAGTCTGCTCTCGGAACAGAAAAAGCAGTCAGACCCAAGACGGGTGTCCACTGCTGCCCTTCTTCAAACAGCCATACCCTCAAAATGTTCTCACCTAAGAGCAGATCTGTCAAGTTTCTACAAACAGTTGAGTCAGTAAGGTCTGCACCTCAGGCAGGGCTCGCTCCTCTCTCCGCTGCTTTCACAGTAAGAGTTGCTGAAGTACAACAGACTGCCTCTTCAACTGAACCACCCACTAACTGTCACAAAATGCTACCAGAAAAGCAAACCACCTGAGCACTACCCTATACTGCACAAGCTATGAACAGCTCTACTCAAAAATCAAACCAAACAAATACATTAAAATAAAAAGCCAAGTCCTCCCTGGCTCCCCGTCCTGACTCGGGTGGTTGCTCCAGTGTGCCTCACTGCGAGCATTCATCCACAGCAAGGGAACTGCTGATCCTCTGACACAACTGCTTCGCGTGTTTATTTCTCGGGAAGGGAATGGGGAAGTTGTAGCGTTTCTGCAGAACTTACTTCTCAAGCACAGGTGGAATTACTAATTCAGGACGCATCAGTGCAAGGTTCTGCAGGGCTTGGGCAGCCTCCAGGCTTCCAGTTTTACTAAACATAGCCAGAAGAACAGGTTGAATAATGCACTGTACAAAGCCTGTAACATCCTGATCAGTAAGTTTATGACTATCAGGCACAGGGGTTAACCACGTCGCTTTCTTGTAACGCTCGCGATGCAGCCTTCTGACAACACCACTGGGTAGCCTCTGAAGCAGCTTCATCAGTTTGTTCTGAGGAGTATACAAGAAATGCTACTTAATTACTTGGCAGTAGCAGAATCTGAGCTGCTAAGTGTACAACAGTTAAGTGGAAATTACACAACTGCAATAAAAGAAAACTCAGAAGAGCTCTAACATACCACATTCACGATTTGTCATTAAAGTTAATTTCCCAAAATGTTAACAATTACGCCACCAGCACTATGCCTGATTATTTAAAAACACAGGAAAAATACATATGAAGGATATAGTCAAGAATCAAGATTAGGACATCTTTGAGAGCATTCTCTGCACACTCATGTGTAAGCAAATACTAGAGCTAGTCACCTCCTTTGGCACTGCTTTGACCAGCCTTGCTATTTTAACCTGCGCTTTCTACCAGCTATCGCAGAGAGATTCTTACGTTCTCTAGCAGAAGACTCCACTAGCTATACCATCAAAAAATTATGGCTCATGAAACTAGATACACATTTAAACTCTTTTTTGCTTTGGTTAATCGAAACTGGATTTTGCTAACTTGGAGACAGCCGGTCATAGAAAAGCTCAGTCGCACAAGTAATACCGATGCTGTGTATCACCCTCTTCTCAAAGGCTAACTTCTTTTTCCTAGCTGTACACAAATTAGATGTTTTGGACTTCTCAACTGCACAATCTGGCTGTTAGAGCACAGGTTTGATGCAACAGGCGTTATCCTTGAAGTTACAGTTAAAGCTGTTGTCTTGACATGCAAATAACTCACCAGCCAGCGCCCGTTATTTGAAGGATGGTAAAACGAGGCAATGCTATTGAACAACCCAGACAAGTGCTTCTGCACTAGTTTACTTGGTCCACCCTGTAAAAAATAAAACAGAGTTTTATTACACAGCAAAGATTAAAATGAACAGGTAACACAGTAGTACAAGTGAGCACTCTCTCCCACCACAGTAATATCTTCAAACAGAACAAACATTAATTTTAAATACATACTCGCTTAAAGCTTTGACTTTTTTCCCCCCCTGACTTCATGAAGTTACTCACCATCATGGCTGTGATCCACATTACTGCATGTCCTACATCGTAAGCATTTGTCAAGAATCTTGGAACTACAACTTGATTGCTTCCCACTGGAAGATTTAAACTCCTCAAAATCCTGGTAAAAATCTGCAAAAAGAAAAAACACATTAGCATGAATTCATTACTTCATGCCATAAAACCGGTATAAATTAATTTTCTAATCAGAAGGTGTTTGATGGCTTCAGTGTTTTTAAACAATGTAATTGCTACGAACACCTTTAAGAAACTCCTTAAGCTGGAAGATTCAAAGGTCGCATACACTATTTATCAAGAGGGTCAGCACGGGCCGTTTCCACAAGAACATGGGATCAGACAGCACTTGTACAGTAAGGTACAGCGTTGCTTTGGTTTGGTTTTGAGTCAGGCGATAACAGCACCAACTCCCGGTGCAGTCTGTTACAAAAGGACAGCTCAAATTGCCACAGTTAAACTCAGGTCTTCAAATGAACACACCTAATTTGAAAAACTGAGCCACTGCAGTGAAAGACCCACGCAGGGACTATGAATTAGTCCTGGCATCATAATGCTGCGACTTATCCCAAAGTAAACTAAATATTTCAGCAAATGGGAAATATTACCTTCGGTACATATGGATCCCAATCTATGTACCCGATGTTGTCAGTGGCCAAGCGAGCAAAGAGATTTACTAGATGCTGAAAACAACCAGAAGAGAAAAAAATATTGACTAAAATACATTTACAGTAAGAGGTGCACAAGCCCGTCAACCTACAGATGCAAAATAAAAGCTACTCAGGGCACTAAAGCACTTAAAAAAGGGAGACTTCACTCTGCCAGAAGCCACCAATCCTGTATTTCATCATGCACCCCAGTTCCTACCTTCAGGAGTCCAACTCGTTACCCGTCAGAAGCAGGTAACTGTCACCTAAGTTCTGGGAGAGGTAGCCTGTCTCTTACCTGCCCCTAGCTTTATAATTTTAAAAAAATACACGAACAGTACTAACAGTACATACCAAGAGCACTTTCAGAAGGTACACGCACACTGACCCTTTCCCCGGACTCTGCACACTAACAGAACAGCTGAATGCATTCACTGCCATTTTAATAACATCAGAACAGCTCCAAAGAAAGGAGATGAACAACAGACAAGCTTATACTTGAGCTAGACGGGGTCAAAGACTTCAGCTATCGCTAGGAAATATCTTTTCTCCTTTTTGAGCAGCTCCGAGCTTTTCCCCCTTTTCTGAACAGCTTTCAGAGAGCAGAAGACTCCCAGCAGTAGCTTATGGAAAGACAACTGCTCCAAGCTTCCGAGTCCTTCAAACACTACCACTGTTTTATCACCTGGGAATAGCAGCCTCCATTTCTGCAGCTAAGGCTTGGAACAAGCTGCAGGTGACAGTAGGAGGGAGATTTCCCAGCAAACCCACAACACAGCTTAAGCAAAACAAAAATCTCTCAACAGAAAAGCACTTATGGTTGTCAATTCATCTCATGGGGCCTCCTCACCAGTAGAGCTCTCTCACAGCAGCTGAACGTGGATACTGGCCCAAAATAGCTTCTAGGTATTGAAGCAAATTCATTCAACACATCTCAAAGGACTATTTAACTTCTGCAGAATCCATCCTAGGTAAAGCGTGCTTCCCTGCGCTGACGGCTGTCACATTCACAGGCTTTAGTTTAAACACTTCTGTGGCTTGTAAAGGTCATGGGCATAAGCTGTCAGATGAGGTGACAGAACGTCAATTAGATACTCCATCGCCAGAAGAGAGTCTCATGAGTCCAAAAGGGAACTGAAAGATGTCCTCCGAAAAGAGAGTTAACGGGACTAAACGAAAAAGGAGATGAAGTCTCTCATACGCTGATTGTGAGAACACACACAATGCACCAACACTCCTTTCACAAGCTTGTCCACACAGGGCAATACCTATCAGGTCTCCCAAGAGCCTTGATGCCTCTACCGGTGTCTTAAAGCTATGGTGAAGCCAAAAGGAAGGGCCTTAAACAATCCTGCCTAATTCGGAGAGATACTCATACAAGAACAGTTCACACCTCAGTCTGAAGCTCATGACAGCTTTGGAAAACCACAGATTCACTCAGGACAGTCACATCTGACACAGCCTGAAGAGAAGTGTTATGTTTTCATAAATAATCTACATTTTTGCTTGATCCTGGGAAATACCCTCTGAAAAAAACCCTTCCCATGCCTAAGGGCAACTGATTCTATAGCTCCCCTTCAAACAGCAGGTATAACTCCTGCCAAAGCAGGCTGAGTAAAAGCTTGCAGCGTACAGAGGCCCAAACTGGACAGCATAGTCAGAACCCATGTCTAGTTACCTGCATCCAAGCTTGGTGAAACAAAGGAGCCTGCCCTTAAGAAGTGCACAGGACAGCAAAGGAAACAAGACGTGAAAGCCTTGGGGGAAAAAATAAAATTGCTTGGGCCTTCTGAGCAAACTTGCAGATTACAGTGCAAGAGGGAAAAAACATCAGCAAAAACTTACGAAAGCGCATTGGTAACTGTTTGTCAGACCACTTGACAGAAACAAACCAAATCACGGTATTAAAGTGCAGGCTGTCATCCTGCTGTCAGGAGCTGACAGAACTGTGATTTTTCTGCGTAGCCATCAGAAGGATGCTAAAGTGCCTGCAACCTCAAATAAAACGGCAATCCACCCTCTTCAAATCAACTGCCAACTGCTGGAACAAAGACTGCCGTCCTTTATTTGTGATGGAGCGTAACTCAAAGCAGAGACACCTGCACACGAGCCTTTTCATAAGGAAACTGCTAGAAACAGCATGTCATACAAACATAGCCTTCAAGGGTGCTTTGGAAATCAGCTTTCTCCGAAGACATCAAGAAGCCCTCCTTGTGTATAGAGGTGTGAGATTAGTAAAAGCAGCCAGATGGTCAAGGAGCTTATGTTCGTACCGAGTACGAAAAAATCTGGTAATACGCCAAGTTTCACTGTGGTAAAGCCAAGGCACAGGTCAGCTGACAACAACAGCACCTAAGCTTGCTGGTGGTGGCACCTCAAGAATGAGATTTTATTTCCCAAGTTTGTATCTAGTCATGAGACACACAAAAAAGGTGGACAGGTACACGGTAGATGATTTTCCTTGAAAGATGCACCCCAATGGCATTTCTGGCCAAGGGGAGTACAGGTTCTTTACTGCATCTAAACCAAAGATGACAAAAACCCACTACGGTCAAGGTAAAATAATACTACTCAAAACTGGGAATCATGAAAGATGTGTTAAGATGCAAGAGGTGGGACTTCACAGAATTGTAAGTGACAGAAATCACAACAGCAGCCTGCATCGCTGTAAGCATTAGTAGGCAGGCTGGAAGACGCCAGCATTCCCAAGGCTGGAAGGAAGAGCTGCCTGGGCTAGCCCTTCAACACTGGTCACCAGACACAGCCTCATCTACTCAGCCAGTAATTGCTTGCTAACAATCACGTAATTACTGGCTCTGCTTTCTTGTACTAATGCAGAAGGAAAAGGAATCCATTATATGGCTGTTTGAGTCAAAGCCTTGCAAGCACGCTGTAAGAATTTTTAAATGCATTTCTTCTCATGTAGGTAAAAAGTAAATACTTACCCCTTCCCATTGGGGAAGATTTTGCACTGACACCCAAAGGCCTATAAATTCATCAAACCACAGCCTGCAAGAAAAAGAGAGTCAAAATAATTTTAATGTTATGAAAGCAGCTCCCTCACTGGATATTTATCCCTCACTTTGCCAGACGATTGCAGGAACTCACCTGTCCCTCGACTCACTCACAAGAACAGGGATCAATACAGACATGCTAGCCCCCCAACCCCAGTGCTGATCCTGCCTTTCAGTCCTTGCTTTTTTTACCTCTCCTCTTCTCATTCTTCTCTGATCCCCGCCTTTCACGCAAGTGCTGCACCAGGAGTTTTTTACCTCAGCTTCACCATTTTGTTATATATTGCCATCCCAACGGAGGTAAAACAGATTAAAATAAACTGCACTTCATTTCCCACTACATTAAAATCCAAAATTTGTCCCTACTGACCAATAATTACAAGTGTTATCAGCATTTATTCCGAATTCACCTGAAGCCAAGGACACAAACCCTCCATACTAGTCGCTTACTTAACTTCACCTTTACAAATTCTATTCCCTCCCTTCCTTGAAGTTTTCATTAACTGTACAGGACAAATATACTTTGAACCTAACCAGCCTAAGTAAGCTCCACAAGCACTAAACATCACTGGCTTATGTTCCCATGTGCAATAGTTCCTCCTTAAAGACGACCCAAACTTTGTCCCATTCTGCAAATGTTTCTCCTTTAACACTCAGACTCATTTCCTAAAGCAGTCTCTGACCATCCCCATTTCCACATCACCACAGTGACCTGGGGACCTCCACCTCACAATCCCGTACCTGTAGTAACACCTGTACGTTAGCCCACATACAGGACCACCAGTAGCTACCCCAAGTTAAACAGAAGGTAGGACTGAAAGCTGCGCTACAGCTAACGATACCTACTCCTGAGACTACTCCTTCAGTCACAGCACACTGAAGTGCGTTTAACTCCATTTAGTTTGCTTCGTTGTACGCTCTGTGCCTTACTCTGAGGAACGGAGAGCTCCTTAGAGAACAGGTACTACGATTCCCTCAAGTTACTTTTACAACAGAAGAATGCTGACAGGATTTGTCTTGAACTCCCTCCAAAAATGCTGTTAAAAGCCACCATCCATCCATTCTGCTGGTGACCTCAAGTCATCCTGTAAAGATAACTGCTTGCATCTGCAACAGATACCGTACCCTCAGACATGCCATGCCACTCACCTGAAGCCTTTCTGGTGGAGCTCAGGAGGAAGGGTAGTAGGTAGGAACAGTTCGAAGTAGGTAATAGCCTTTTGCATGGTAACATCAAATGGACACATCAAAGGCCTCCACTCATCCAGCATCTCCGCAGTGGCATCTTCTGGGAAATACCTGCAAACAAGGAAACCATTGAACAGACACAGATCGGGTTTTAAAGTTTGTCTCTCTTAAAAACATATTTAGAACTACTTTTTGTCGTAAATCTTACTTTTACAGTAAGACCCAGGGGCAACAGACAGGCCCTCCTCGGCATCACCTAACCTTCACGAAACACAGACTGAAGATCAAGGACGCCATGGTGCATAATTTAATACATCAAATGAAAGAAGATTCTTGTCTTGTTGAACCAGACAAGATTCTGTACAACACAAAACCATTTCAATGCACAGGTTGGTCTAAGTCAAACTACTACTATTCACATGTGATGCAAAATTAAAAAAATTAACTGAGGCACAAGAAAAGTTCACTGGAACATTCAAAGAATGCTGGTTATTTAATTTTAAGAAACTAAATATCCGTGCAATGCAGTATTTAAAACGCAAACCAGATACAACTGTTCTCGCAAAACAATTATTGCAGCAGATATGGGGCCAATTGGAAGTAACAGTATCAATGTCCCAACCTTAAGTCAGAATATTCAAGAGGAAAATATCACATTTTCATTTTTAAAAACATTCCACTTCAGTGACTTCCGCATTCATAACAGATACCAGAAAAATCAATACTGAAAACTAGTTGTGACATCAGCTGAGGAATGACTAGTAGGGTGGGTTGGTTGGTTTACAAAATACTTTTCTTCCCCCTCCTAAAGAAATATTAAAGATATAGGCTTAAAAATCCCCAAACAAACACTTACGGTCTGCAGCTCTTCACAAGTGTTTTCAAAACACTTTCTACAGAACTGAAACAAGAAAGGAAACATTAGAGTATATTACCACACTTCAGTGGCAGCACAAACTGAACAACCACCTGCAGATTTTCCCCTCCAGATCTCAAGAAAACGTTGATGCAATTAGATGTCTCCTGTGAACATGCAGTAGCTAACTGCCTTCTACGCAGACCTAATCAAAACAATTAAACTCACTCTGCTAAATTCCTGGTGGTACTTTCCACATACTGCTCTAGTATTCACTGCATTTAAGTGAAGACTCAAGAATTATCATCAGGTCTTCTAAGTAATAACCTGCATTTTATCCAAGAACAACCAGTGGTGCAAGGTAACTTCTTGGGGAAGTTGAAAACACAAATAGAAAAAAAAATGGGTTTATGGACTTCATAAATATTTGTAAGACAAATAAAGGCAATAGACTTCAGAAAGCTGTTATGATTAAGACTCCAAACATCATATCTGTGCTTTTCAATCTTGTTTTGTTTTTTGTCCAGTGGACTTAAGAAAGAAAAGTGAACTATCTGCAAATCAGTGGTTATTTCATCAGCTTCTCTCAAAATGAGCAGTGATTTTCAAAGCTTTTTCATTCATAGCAGGAAAACTTATTTGAGAAATCACTTTAACATGAATTGTCAAGGGATGCCATCAAGCCACTTAAAAAAACCTAAACCACAGAATAAACTCAAAGAATAAAGGGGAGGAGGAGGAGGAGAGAGAGAGATACTAATCAACAGAACCATAAAGGCAGTAAACTGTCATGTCATTCAGATCTTCTGTTTATTACAAGGGGAGATCAAGATTAAATTGCACCTTCAGCAAAAAACATTGGCTGAATGAGAATAAGTTCTGGCAGAAGAATGTCCTAGATCTTTTAGCTACACTCTTCATAGAAAACCTGCATCCCCTCGTCCATCATCCAAAGCTACCATACAGAAAAGCTATTCTGATCGGAAAAAGATGATGCAAATGTATCATCTTCAGAATTTTACCAAATAACAGTTTAGGGCAATTAATTGAGAGACAAAAATCCTTCCGCGTGCCCACACTCTCTCTCCAGTCCTACACAAAATAACCATTCCATACAGGCCAGGAGAAACACCAAGTGGATAAACCGCTATTTCCCTCCGACACCTCGACATTCACTGCAAGCCAGCAAAAGCCCACCCAGCCAGCCTGAACACTACGTCAGTTCAAGCAATGCTCTACAAGATGCAAAATTCTGTACACTTTGTGCAACAATGACAAAGTAAATCCATGACCTCTCCACAAATAAAAGTTTTGAGCTGACTGGCAGCTTCTAAAATCTCAAGAGGAAATGGCCATTGAACAAAAGATCAAACTCTGGAAGCAGCTGATAAAGATTCTGGGTTAAAAAGAATACTGTTCTTGAAAGAGTTAGGAAATAGGTAACAGTTGTTCCGAGAGCAGATGAACAAACACGAACCAGCAACATTCCTTAAGAGCATTAAAGATTAACATGAAAAATGTCTGTGTGACAAAACAAACAAAAAAGCTATCCCCATACTGTCACATTCCACTGCAATAAACTACTGCTAAGGAGAACCTGAAGGGCAGAGGGATTTTTAAGAAACACTGATGCCAGAGATCAACAAGTCTTTCAAATTCACAGGTTTTCAGTTGCATCTCAGCATTTTTAAGTGGAAGAGAGCAAAGCAGGAAGATTGGAAAGGACATACCCTCCTGTCTTCCGACCACAAATTTAGAAAGGAAAAACCACCAGCAGACAATTTAGTACGTAATGAAACTTCAACTGAAGTCCAACCACAGAAGACACTTTGTAAGAGTCCTGTCTGATGACAACTAGTTAGCAACGGGCAGGATAACACAGCCGAGAACAGGAGGCTGCTGGTTACTGGTTTCAGCATTACTTCAAACCAGCTCTCTCAAACTCTTTAGCAGCGGCTTCTGTCCCACTTTTGGTTAGACTTTCCTGCAGAATTGATCACAATTTTCCTTGCTCAGGTATTTAATGCTGACCATTTGTATACAGTATTAAAACCTTGAAGTCCAGAGATAATGAAGTCACTTACACTGGAGGACATCTCCTATTAATTACTGAAACAACAGTGTGTTTAATGAGATGATGGAACATTTCTCATCCCATTCAGTTTTCTTTGCTTTTAGTGCCTTATTACCTGAAGCATTATTAGATTATTACTATTATCATGTCTTGCCACATGGATATATTAAAACACACCCAACAATACTATAAACGGCTATCACTAGTCATCGTTTTGGCACTATGTGACTAGTTTCCTCTTGTGGAAAGGACATGTCCATATCAACACATAAATCTGGAGGGTTTTTTCTTTGCATTTCCAAAGAGAAACTTGCTTCAGTTACAACAATTAACATATAAACTGACACTGTTGCCTCTTACATTATCAAATGGCAGTAAATGCACAATCTTCAGTTTTTCAGGACAGATTCAGACCTCGAGGGAAATCCTAGCCCTGCCGTGGACACTCCACTACAGAAGCTTCAATTAAGACAATGAAAAGAGCAACCAGCTAGAGTTTCACAAGGTATTTTAGTGAGTCACTAACTATGGCAAGCCAAGTATCAATCTCTCATTGGATTAGTACAACTAGAAACTTCTTCCTGAAAAACCCAGACAAACCCCACTGCAATTCCACTTCCACTGACAGCAGTTCTCTGAATTTAACAGGCACCAGAACTCCTGATATACAGCTTTCACTGCAAAAACTCTCAGGAGACTCTTTGGAGAGAGAAACTGTTTCATTCTTCACAGCTACAAGGTTGTTGCTGGGTGTATTTTCCAGAAGGGATGACCTCACTGCTCAAGCACTTTCCATGATTTCACTGTGTTTAGCAGTAAGGTACACTGCCTCGGTCACATGCGCGCCTACACCAATGCTGATTTTGTTCGTACTGGGACACAGTAATAACTGAATGGTAGAGCTGACCCTCCCTTTGCCCCCTGACCTCTCCCTGCTGTTAAATTCGTTAGCACAGAGCCGCTTCAGCAGCCACTTCACACACGCTGCCTTGTTCCCCAATTAGAAAGGGTCACATACAGTGCGACATTCTCATAAACAGTGGTGTAATGTTAACACTGGTTCTCCAATACCATTATTTATGCAGAACATTACCCCTGTGTGACAAGTGTTACAGTCTAACAGAACATGCAGAAGATTATGCATCGGCCAGAGCTGAACAGAACAAAAAGTCATTCTTACCACCTATGTAATACATTAAGCACAAATGTTTTAGGTGAAGACAAGCCTGGTCGATATGAACTGAATGTAAAAACAAACAAAAAAAAAGGAATTAAAACAGTAGTAAAATTAACAGCTCTAAGTCAAATCAATCAGCTTTTACAAGGATCTCTTGACTTCCACCAAAAAGATTGCCCTCAGAACTGGCATTAAAAAAAGAAGGAACACCGTATGAGAACAAATCGCACTGCATACTAGGATGGAGCGTCTGGTATGTAACACGGTTAATAAAAGCAAAACGCTCCAGACAGCCCATCACAACTGACAGCCCCTTCTCAGCTTAACCCCTCTTTCCTCCTAGCAGCGTCCCCTCCCTGCTGTAAGCGTTTCTCACACCATAAATGACAAGTGACCAGACAACCTGCCCCCAGAGCGGAGTACATGGCTCCAGTCGATGCTGGAGTGGGCAGAAGATAAATCAACTAAAACCGGTTCTGCTTGTTGGGGTTTGCACTGACAAGTAATACCTACAATTAGCAAAACAATGCAATTTAGCAAAATTATTTTTCCAGCTACGCAGCCATGAGAGAGATTCAGCATGAAACACTGTCGTAAGTTACAAGGCTACATGTATTTTCTGTCCATGTCACTTATCAGCACTAGGCTCTTCCACACAGTGAAAGGGATCGGTAGCAGCACTTCAATATCCCTGAAGAGACAATTCTGTTTTTTCAATGCCAATTACGGATTTTCACCTGCACTTCTTCACTTGAAGTTTCAATACAGAGTTACCTATGTAATAACTTTTATAACCTGTAATTTATAGAGCAGGACCTTCTCTAATTGGAAGAATTAGGAGAAGTATCGGTTTGGAAATCTGACAGATGGGGAAGGATTGGCAGTGCAAAGAAAGCAAAGAAAACAAGTTTTCATGTTTTAAATCAGTAGAATGTTTCTAAAATTCTCCACAGGGGAAAAATTATTTGTCAGTATTGTATAATCGCTTTGAATACATATATGTATTTTCTACAGAAGGTGTTTCATTTTTCTGTCTTACTGATTACACCTAGACCACAGACCCTGGGAACGGCTACAGGACACATATTTAAGAACAGTACCATTTTTATTATTTTCCCAAACCTTTATCATGTTATAAAATGGAACAGCAGACATTTAACTCGAATATCATTAAAAATTTAACATTAAAACTGTGGGTTGTCATTCTAAAATAATTTGCTAAAGACCCTGTTCCAACCCAGTTAGAAATGAGCTCAATGGCATTTGTAGGGACCAGAACATCATTACAAGCACAATTAAGCGGCAGAGGATGTACATGATTTAGCAGTCTTGTGGGCAATTACTGAAATATACTTCATGAACATATGAGCAAAATATTTACTGTGTGTCCAACTGCAGACATTAAAAGCAAATCACAAAGTACTTTCAAGTGCTAGAGGCACTCACAGCCTAGCGAATGTTTGAAAATGCAACTTACTTAGGGAACCAGTTTAATCCAAGATGTTCTGTTTTGGAGTACAATATCCTTTCCAACATTTCGTAAAGTGGTCTCCATGGTAACTCCAAGTCATCCCTGGAAAGCAGTTCTTTCTTCCTAACAGAAAAACAAAACCAGTGAGGACTCAGGATTAATCATTCACATGGACACAGCGCACCGCACACAGCCCAGCCGCTGCTCTGCGTTATGCTCACCCCCAGCATTTGGCACAACCTGCAGGAAGGTCAAGCCACAAAACTGCTAACCACCTGCAGCACTTCCACACCCACAGAGAGGAGCTGTCAAGGCCTTCAGGAAAAGCCTGACCAGGGGAAACAAACACTATCAAGTGGGGAGACAGTCTTCATCTCCTCCCTGTTGGAGATTCAACCGCAACACCTGGCTCTCCAAGATGTTTTCTTTCCCCAGCAAGGGGAAAAATCCCTGACATTCTTTCAATACCATTCTTAAAGCTTTGAAAGGTGTTTGCATCGTGAGAACTCTTTTTAACCAACATCACCTGTACAGGGGAGATAAAGGGAAGAAACCTGTACTAGAACATACTAGAACAACATTAAGCAAGTGAAGTCACCAGCTACTTGGAGACCAAAGTTTCAACAGTCAGCAGAAACCAGCACTTACTTTAACAGGTTGATCAGCAGCCGTGCGAATCCCTGCATCATGCTGATCTCCAGCTTTGGAATTGTTACCAACTCGTACAACAGCTTGATAAAAAGCACGTGATCTTCTCTGCTAAATTTTCTCCCATATAATCGGATGTATCTACAAACAAAACACAAGAGGAGTTGTAAGATGAGTCAGCAGTATTTTTGAACATTCCATTTTATCTACGACCTGAGCCAGGCTCCAACTGACTTGCCATTTAATAAAACAAAACTAAAACCTAGTTCACAAGTCCAACCGATAAGAACCTGAAGATACACAGCAAAGGAAGACTGACAACTGAAACTAAGTACAGGAAGAAAAAGGATGATACAGGAGTTTACAATCTAAGATTCTACAAACTGTAACTTCATGCTCACACCAGATACCACAGAAACAAGAGTGGTATTCTTTCACCTCAGCTCAAGATGTATTAGCCATTAAATTTAGCATTTCCATGTCTCCATATATTTAAATTCTCTTTAACACCACCAATAAAAAAAGCCACAATGCCACAAGCAGCCTTATTATTCCCTATCCTTATCAGCCAGGGCACTTTAGGGAGAAGACAGGACACAATCCAGAAGCGAATAAAACGAGTGTCAAGTCCAAAGCTAGTAGCTTTCAGTAAGGCTGAACTCAGCCACTGAGCTTTGCTGGTGGTGTGCCTTGCTGCTGCCCCTTCTCAGTCCTCTTTTTAGGAAGTCCAGATCCTTTAGCACTAACTCTGGCAGAAGTGTTGCTATTTTCAAGTTTCGAATGAATAAAGGAATACATTTAAAGTCTTAAAAGATAATCTGCACCAGCAAAACCCATGTAAGGTTCTGGGGCAGCATTTTACGTGTCACACAACCTATCACCTGGGAAGCACAGTTTCCTTTTTATTACTGCTCCAGCTATTCTTAAGGATTCACAAAAAACCTCACTAAGAAGCTGCCCTCCAAGCAGCAGTTAGACAGGGCATACAATATAGGAACTCCTGTAACACAGTTTTCTGAGAAGCCTATTCATTGTTTTTGTTCAAGATTTCGTAGCGGTTGGATTGATCTGTTGCTAAATATACACCAGCGGAGCATCACAGCTTGTCCTGGTGCTGTGAAGAATGCCAGATCTCACACCGCTGATTTGGAATGCAGTGCAGCACACACTGCAGAACCCTGCGCTGGAGCCACCACTTGAAAAGCTGAGGAAGGAAAGCTCTCTGCGGGACTCCTACTGGAGTCAGGAAGAGAGGATAGGAAGTTCTAAAGGGAAAAACATCAGCAGTTACTGAGCCGATGGTGAAAACAGACTGTCTCAACTCTTGAATTTGGTTTCTGAACTTGACCCCTGCCACACCAAGGCGTTCAGTTTGATATTCTATCTGGTTTAGTTTCAAATGCTTCCTGCTCCTCTGTAAACTTTATTCCTTGCAGAACTGTGGGTGGGAGAACTGACTACTTGAACAAACTCAGACCCCTTACTAAAAACACACTTGTGACACACACTTCACACAGGGACGCAAAACTGCGCAGGACTTGGCCCCAACTGCTTCCCTACATCCCCATTCCTCAACTTAAAACAAAATTACCTCTGAACTTTCAGAATCACTCCAGCTAGTAATCTTAACAAAAGGAGTTAGCTTCCTTAAATATACATGTACCAAGGCCCCTTACTCTTTCCTCGCAAGATTTCTTCCCAACCTTCTTCCTGCAGCTTTCCTTGAAGACACAGTGGAACAGCTGCAGGGCCCTGGCAAACCTAAAAAAAATCCGAACAAACCAAAAAACCCATCCAGCTGTATAGCACCTCTTTCCACTTTCTTCTCCTACTGATTTCAAGGGGGTGACATTTGATGGGCAGTATTTTCACTAATGCTGTCTTCAACGTGCTTTATTTATTTCAAACACAGAAGGAAACAAATTAAATACAGCACAACCTACTCCTCTGGCACAGTTACCTGAATTACCTGGATGGGCCAGAAAACATTATCTACCTATAGAATTACACCATCAACAGCTGAACACCTCCACTCTCACAAACTAAAATGGACATGCAAAAAGAACCCCAAGAGGGAAAAAAGAGCCACTTGGTTTTGCCAGGGCTAACAGAAGTGCAGAACTCAATCACAGCCACTTGAATTGCAGTATTTTACCTTCTAAACGCATACATTGCTCATATGCTGTATGGGAAGGACCCAATGTGAGTGTCTGGAAGCTTTTTTAATAAGGAGACAAGGTGAGAATTTCATAAGCGGACAGAAGCGCTATTCCCAGAGTCTCACGGGAAAAGCACGTGCCTTGAAACAGCCTGCTCAACCTCACAGGGAAGTCGGAGGCCTTTTCCATGCCATGAGGGAGATGACCAGCCGCGCAGTCCTATCACTCCCACTCAGGCATTTCCCTTGGTTTTCACTCAGTGTTTAATAAAAGACGGCGTTTGATGCAATGACTGCACATTAAAGGAGTTTGCCTCCAGCAGCATTTGGACTTTTCCTGACAGTGCCCACCTGGGGAGGAAAACACCAGCCACACAGCAGCAGGCAGGGCTTGTTTCGCTGCGGAACAGAGGGCTCCGAGATAGAGTTTAGCCTTTACTGTCTTCCATCCCATTATCCTTCAGTCACATGAACTTCCAGGTACTTCTCCACTCTCACAATACCAGGGATAAAGTAACTAAGAATACTGGTTTCACTTCTGTTTTTTTGATTAAAAAAAAAAAAACGAACTGCAGAAGCCTGAAAAATAAGTTTTAACTACAAAGAAACACTAACCAAGAGATCCAATTAATCTGTCAGTGTTGCTATATATAACCAAAAATAAAAGTGTTTGGCTGGTTCCTTTTGTGCCATTTGCTAACAGCCGTTCTACTGTACAAAATGCCATTTAATTAAGAAACAGAAGGAGTAAAGCACACAGAAACGTACTGAACACAAAGATGTCACTGTGCCCAAGAAGTAGAACTAGATAACTAATTGCTCCCCTATGCACCGCTTCTCTGTGTAGGTGAGGGAGGCAGATTTTAAAACCATCAATGATTTGTCTTAATCCAGCTGTGTATTAGGACAATGACAGAAAATGACCTCTAGAAAGTGGCTAATCACCTTTTCCTCTGGATTAATTGAGCAAAATGTAACACCAGGGAGCTGTAACATTTTCCAAATAACGCCTCGCAAAGGGTGAAATCTCACCATTACTGAAGAAAATACAGGCGGAACTTCATGAATCCTGGAGGATGTCAAGGGGCTACTCACACGATGTTCTCCATATGAACGGTGGCTCTTCAGGATTATAAAAAAACCCCAAACCACTAATTGTATTATTGAGGGGAAAAAATTAATTCTAGAACTGAATTGCTGCAAAACAAAAAGTAAGACTTCTTATATGAAGGCAGATAATACTACACCGGGGTGACTCTAAGTCTTAACTCCACTTCCCTTCTGATTCCTCCTTTTAGATATCCAATGAAGGTTTTATGAACTGTCAAACTCTCCCAGTGAATTGCAGAAAGCATAAATAAATAAATTATCCTACATTGTGCTGCTTCACTGGGTTCTGATTGGGAGTTCAGCTACACGGGAGAGAAAAAAACCCCAACAACAATGCCCACCCACCCTCAAAAACGCGATTAGGAAGGGAGAGTTCTGCCTGCAGCCCCGTCATTTCTGCACAGAGTACAGGGGCTCTGGAGATGGAGAGAAAAGAAGCCAAGAAGCAAAAAGCCAATTCCCTGTTCTACAAGTATGAGGTATCCAATCTGTCATTCCACAGTGACAATAGAGCTATTTTTAGGACATGCACTGTTGTATCAAGTGGACATCATAAATTGCTCTAGAAAGTTGCCTGCTCTGCTATAGTTAAAAATTGCCTTCGCTCACGAAGCTGAATAAAGCACTCTAAATTCCTAGCTATCAATTTTCACTTTGTAGCACAAGCAACAGGATTATGACTGGTCTAAAACTCAGGTTTTGATAAATTACAAGAAAACCAATGAATCGTGCTCAACAAGGCTATTTAAAGCAAACGTACGTATACAGTATACACACGCACCCCTTACACATCCAGAACGAAAGCTGCTCTTTTTCTGATAAAGGTGAGGGGAAGCAGATGTAACACAAGTCTGATAGGCAATGGCCATTAAAACAGTTCAGCAAAGTCCCACTGAGCCGTTCTCACCCTCACTGTAACTTTGTGCGCTGTCACTAATTCAGAACAGTTGAGCTGCATTTTTCCACACCTTACAGCAAGACCGTTAAATGCCATTTTGTAGTAAGTCTGTGCCTGACAGGCACATAAAATAACATTGTCAGGAACAGAAATTGTGTCCCTCGGCTCCAAAACGTCTATCCTCACCTCCTGAAGCAGAAAGCACAGAAGGACATTTGTGCGTCTTCCAGGCTGCAGCAACAACTACACATAACTATTACATTTTTATATTATAGTAATATGCTCATTTACAGTGTTCTAAAAATCCTTAAAAAAGAAATATCTATACACAATGTGCCTACGTATATAATGAAAGAGGGGAAAATTGAAACAGCAGCCTGTTTTTGAGCTGTAAAAAGTACTATAAAAGACCATAAAAGTACACGATGCAAGTCCATTTGAGCAAACCGTGGTGAAGCAACTCGCTTTCCCCCTGCCCCCGCACACTGGGCCAAGCTGCACAGCCGAGACCCAGCCTTCTGCTTTCACAACCGGCTTAGAGTATTGTAAGAGACGGACTTTACTAGCCAAAGTTGGAGGAATCTCAGGGCAGTGATTACAGATTTGAATGCCGATCTCTGAGGCAAGGCGTTTTACTTGCGTAAGAAGTCCCACCAAGTTGTAAGTTCCTCAAGTCACTGCACTATTCCTGTCTTCATGGGAAAGTTCTCTCACCACACGCTTCCCAACCAAAGAACCAGTTCACACCACTGAAAACTACACATAAAAGAATTATCCAAATCAGCTTACAGATATTTTATCTGATAAGCTCCAATTCTGGCTTTTTTCTCCCCCTCCTCACTCTGTGACACCAGACAGCTGAAACAGCTGCTCGTGGGATCACTAGGTGCAAGTCACATTTTCAGCTGTTGGGAGCAGAAGAAACACAAGATCTCAGGTTCAGCGGTCATCAGGAAACAGGAACTGGAGCTCACATTTTTACTTCAGAAGGAGATTTGAGTTTCACTTTCACTCTTCACACCCTGCAGGTTTTATGCAGGTTGGATGAAGATGCGAGTACCCGAGGAGGTGAAGCAACACAAGTATATAATCTACGTGCCATTCTGTCCTTTGCTCATCCATACGTACGTACGCATCACAATGCTTTTACTAACATTTGTATCTGTACAAGGAATGTCAGCCACAGCTCTCAATGATACATTACTTCACAGAATATTGTGAGAACACTGGCTTTTATAATTCAGAAGCTAAGCAGCGATCATACCATTATGAAGATTCTGGGCATTGGGTTTTTTTTCTATCAAACAGGGGAAAATGTAGTAAGTGGATTTGGAGATGAATCACCCACTACCAAGAGAAAGTAAAATTTGGGATTTTATTGTCACTATCCTGCAATTTGTCTTAGGTATGACATCAGAACACCACAGGGTTGGAAACGCCTCATCTAGGCCTAACTTTCTGTTAATGTATTTCATCGTGCAGAAGTGCTTTGTCAAGTTAAACTAAGAAGCAAAACATCTCTCACGTCAAGTACACCAGCATATTTTTATCCAAACCTGCTGTTTCCTTCCCTGCCTACATCCACACACGTTCAGAGTCTCACTGCTTGCAATATACCACAAAGGAATCCTGGAACTAACAGGCATCAGCCCAGCTGCAAACACACAAATTTCAAGGAGTAGGTGAAACCACAAATGAGAGGCTCCTGCCCTTGCTGTGATTCACGAAGAGCACGGCAGCAGTGTTCCACAGGCTAAATTCACTGCCCTGAAGCCTAAACTGGTAACAGCAATTGTAATCTACAGAGTGACTAATCGGGGATTCGAAGACAACACTGCGCGTTTCCAAAGGGCTTCGGTGTCTCACGCTGCCAGCTTTGCTACATCAATTGTTCTCACAGTAAGAACCACTATGGTTTATTTTAACTTGGCTAGAACCTGAGCTTATAGCGCAGGTACAGCGGCAACAGGTACCACCAAAACCAGTAGGAGCCAGCAGATGGCCGGGGGGGGCGCGGGCGGCGGGAAGGGAAACAGCATTGAACTGGTTCCAAGCAGGTTCAAACTGTCACTTAACACAAACATGTGAGTCATTTTGCAACCCTCAATGTAATTCTATCTAAGAATGCCTCTTGGCAAATAGAAAGACTCTTACATTTCAATACATACACATCAAATAGATTTGACTGCCAAATAAACATTAAATCTCCTATTTGTATTAAAAAATTACTTAGGTAAGGAGGGCAATTGTAACCAAAGATCTCAAAATGGTACAAACTGCACATATTTCATCATTTCTAGCACATAGGAAATCCCATTTATGAAGGCACAGAGAGCATTCAGCAAAAAACCAGGATAAACATCCACAGAAACATGGTTTACTGTCGGAAGGAGTCACAGGCACATGACACTATTTTCAGCACCAGGGTGTCCAAAAGAAAAAAGAGTTAAGCATGCTTTGTAAAACTCACTAAGAGAAACAAAGCTATGTTCTACCCAGTGCTATCTATGACACCACGGCGGTTTTATCTGTGTTACAAACACCTTGCTGGCACGCACAGCAAAGCCATCGTCAGCATAAACTACACCGCACCACAGCACAGGCAACATATCAAGGGCACCAACGGTGTTTACAGGGCATTAACTCAGAATTTAATCCTGCCAGCACTGAACTAACAAACAGCCTGTCTTGAGAAAGACTTTGTGTCCTAGAGGAGGAGTTTACATGGAGATGGTATCTTGCACAACTTGCTTAAAAAGGCAAGAGGTGAAACAGGTGGCCAAGAATGCATTAAAAAAACAAAACCCAAACCAACTCGCAGAAGAAGGGTGAAATCCGGTAAGTGTCACAGACGAGAGGCGAGCTCTGGGAAACGAAGCCACCTTTGTCCCCGTTTCGGATGTCGGAGTACTGGCGGGCCTTGGGTAAGAGCCGCGGGCTGACGCCGAAGCCCAGCCTGGGCTCGTCGGCACTGCCGGCCCTCGGCACCCCCCGCAGTCCTTCCC
>NW_010405887.1:11547-12517 GCF_000710305.1 Buceros rhinoceros silvestris | reverse complement strand
GGCGCGCTTCGTTGCGGGACGCCGTGGAGCAGCTTCTCGGCTTTGGGAACCGGGTATTTTTTTCTGTAAAAATAAGTGCCTTTAGGGTATATGATTTCTTCTAGGTGGTCCTTTCGTAATTTTTTTTCATAGCTTAATGATTAGAAGGGTTGTGAAGAGGACTGATGCTTAGAAGGGCCACGTTTTCCAGTTGTGGATTGCATGTTACATTAGAAAATGCCTCTATTTAGCAAAGCAGCTCACTTGTAAAGACTCAGGTAAGAAAGAATCTTGCTGCCAAGGCTGTCCTGGGAGATCCTGCTCATGAATGCTGCCAGCAGCAGGCACAGTTTATACAATGGTGGTCCAGTCACCCATCAGTGAAGAGCAGCCTTAGAGATGTGCCCTTGTCTCAGCAAGGCTGGATACCCAGTG
This sequence comes from Buceros rhinoceros silvestris, assembly GCF_000710305.1. Lineage (NCBI taxonomy): Eukaryota > Metazoa > Chordata > Aves > Bucerotiformes > Bucerotidae > Buceros > Buceros rhinoceros. Next base: position 12,103 of record NW_010405887.1, on the reverse strand, counting down.
TGACATGGTTTTTTTTTTTTGGCTCTCAGGCATTGGGACTCCCAGGTTTCAGGGGAGAGGGTACCTTACTGCATCAGAAAACAACAACAACAACAAAATAATACTTGGAGCTTATTTCATTCCTTCTCTGAAGCTCTTTTGTTAACTTGAGCGGAAAATAATCTGTTCAATTACATTAACTAGATTACTTTTAAGTGTACTGTTTCTCCATCAATGAAGGTCAAAATCCAGTGGCTGAATTGTCTGCTATAAAGAGATGATGGAGTGCCATAAAGCTAGCTAGAGTGAACTAATACATGCTTCACAACTCTTTGGCTTTCTAGGTCTGGTTTTTGAATCAAACCTTCTTGGAAAGGACCTGGCTTGGTATTTAAATGGGACTGTGCATGATGTTTGTGCTTGGGGGCTTATGTTAATATGCTTTTGGCAGTATTTCAGTGAGCCGAGTAAGAAACGAAACTGATACTTATGCTCGTACCCTGTTTTTCTGATAAAAAGAAACCACCCCCCCCCCCCAAAAAAAAAGGGACCTCTGTAGTGAAATTAAGCCATCTCG
>NW_010405887.1:0-11487 GCF_000710305.1 Buceros rhinoceros silvestris | reverse complement strand
AAAAAACCCCCCCCCCCCCCCCAAAAAAAAAGTGAACTCTGTAGTTGAATTAAGACATCTCGAAATCAGTTGCAGAGTATCTACTGACAGGTATCAGGGTAAGGGAGATATAGCTGTATGACGTAGTTCTGAAAATGAGAAGATGACTGAAAAGAAACATGGATATTCTGCCATTCCTTAAAAAGGAATCTAGGCATGTTATTTCCTTACTGTTCTCTGAACTAGAACAGTTTTGTTGACTTCTGTTGGAACCAGTATTTCCTCAACTTCCTTTACAGAAGTTTTTGGCTGTCCTTATGTGCCCAGACTTAAAAATCCTGGAGGGGGGAAAACACTGTGCCTGGACACCTGGATGCCTCTGACCTTTAGAGGTTATTTGGTCCATTCCTCTGCTTCCCTGTTACTTGTTTGAGTAACAGTTCAAGAAAGGAGAAAGTGAAGAACTGTTTGCATGTGCTGGTGCTGGGTGAGAGGGTTTAGGCTATTGCAGCAATTGACTGCTACTTCTGAGAGCAAAGGGAAAAGTCTGGGTGAGCAGGAAGGCTTCTAGATAGTACAACATATAGGGATAGGATATGAGAAATGAGACTGATACGAGTTCCCTTCTCTCGTGAGCAGGAGAGCACACGAGGTGTGGGCTTTGCTGTCAGCTTGCTAACCTATAGCGGAACAGCTGTGCTTGGCAGTGGAAGGACTGGTTCGTGTGTGTGAGGAGCGGTTTGTTTGCCTTTCATTTCCTCTCTGCATTGTAGTGGTTGAGGCTGGAAGCCACGCTGTGGAGTTCGAGTTGTGCTTTTAGGAGAAGCGGCGGGCTGTGAGCAGGCTGAGCAGACAGGCTCTGCCTTCCCCAATCCCAAAGGGCAGTTGAAGTGGGGGGACCTCAGACCATCCAGAGACTATTCTGTAACAGTCATTTGTTACTGGACAGTTGCTTTGCATGAAGCCTCTCAAATTCCCCCAGTGCTTCCTTCCTGCCAGCAAAATTGCTTCTGCTGTCCCCTCCTCCAGAGAGGAGAGGATATACTTATATCTCATCTGCGCTCTCTTTGTTTGAGAGAGTGGACCAGAGCTATGAGTTACTATGGGAATCTGTCAGAAAAGCGCAAAACTTGGTGGCTTTTCCTGCCAGGCTCCCTTGCATAGCCCTAACCTAAAATAGCCCCAGTGAGGGGTGAGGTGCTGGGAGCCAGAGCCTGGTCCCCAACTTCCTCTCGCCTTTCTCCATTCTAGCTCGAGAATTTTGGGGAATGTTTGATAAGCAAATACCTCAGATAATGTAATAAAATGTGAAGGACCCTTATAATCCTAGCATAATTATAGTCTGGAAAAGATGACCTCCATTCCTCTGCTTAAAGCCAGACTAAATTCAGATTTAGATCAGGTTGCTCAGGGCCTTGTAAAGCTTTTTATAAGAGGTACACAAAGATACACATCTGCGTCTTCTGGAATACCATGACCAGCTTATTCACTACAATACAACTTACTCTCGATTTATGTTGTGAATTCAGGTTGCAGCATGTGGCCAACATAGCACAAGGGATTCATGCAGCTACTGGTTTTGTTGTAGCAAAATTAATTCAGTAATGGTCTTCTATTTGCTAAAGCAGTTTCTTTCTTTTTTTCTCCTTACTTCTCTGGAATTTTAACTCCATTACAAAGAAATAGCATTCTCCCTCTTTTGTGTTAGTGGAAGATAAATGCAAATACCATTACTTTTCCCTGCTAAGTAACATTTCAATGATTTTATTCATAATTTTTAATTTATATTTATTTAAAAACTGTTATTAGAACACCTAGCAGCATGTAAAGCCTCATTTTATTAAACTGAAATGAAAACGTAGGCTCCAAATCATTGCTTTGTGTAATCCAGGCAGTTGGAACCAATACATTTCTAAGTGACTACTGTTTCTTGACTGAGCTTTCATCAGGTGGCAATTTCCCCACACATTACAACACATTTGAAGGATATACTGTGCAATGTAAAGATTGACAGAAGTGAGTTTTAATTCCTCGGTCCTTTGGTATTTCAGAATTTTATGTTATTTCACAGTTTTTATAAATTAATGAGATGAAAAGCAGCTCATAGATGAAAATGTGTTAATCTTGGAGACTGAACTGGAGGTGGTAGGAGTCTTGGTAAAAAGTCACAGAAGAAAAGAGACAATTTTAATAAAGAAATAACCTTAACTATTCTCTTTAGCATCACGTCTGCTGAAATGGGAGTTGTCCGTTGTAAAAATCTTTGCTGCTTTTCTATCTATAGAGCACATCAACATCTTCTAAACCCTAGGCTGCACAGTGGCATATATGTGTGGTTGTAGGGAGAAAAAAATTGTTCTAGGCTACTATAAAGCCTTTATTTTAAATAAATAATATGATTTTGTCTCTACTCTCCCTTTACCAAAGGTTCAGTTGTAATTGTCTTTATTTCACTGAGGTTCAGGTAGCTGGAACATCTCACATTTATAAACTGATGAGCTGATATTTTGCTAGTTTAAATAGCGATTTTTAAAAATTAATCTTTAATTTGGGCTATTGCTACAAGCTGGTAGTTTTGTCAACATGTTTTAAAATGGTCGTATGTTAAGCTTGTGCTCTATATTATCAACTGCAAGAACAAAGTCTAAATTATGTAGTTTGAATGTGTTCATTTGGATTTTTTAATTAGATGTATAATTTTAAATTATTTCATATTCCTTTTTTTATTCTATATTCGTATGGGGACCAGAATCCAATTAAAGTATGTAAAACAGGATGGCAGGTTTGTTAGCAAATTTTGTAAAGTAAAAGAAAAAATATATTAAAAACAGAGCATTTTAAGACCAATTTATTAAATGAATAGGATGTTGTGTACAAGTTGGGATGTGGGCTAGATGCCATGTCATCCTAGTGTCATTAAACATCCTCCTGTGACATGTGCTTTTACTCTGGGAGTGAAAAGCAGGAAGTTTCTTTTCATTCCCAGCTTTGACCATCTTAATGGAGCTGAAGTAGTTGGAAGAACCGTAACAGACAAAATATGTTACTAGTTTAACTTGAACTGCATTCTTTTTAAAGAATGACTAAGTTCATTGTTTATTTTAAAGCTTTTGATCCAATAAAAGGGAGGTCTCAAGGCTGGTGCTGGCATCAGTAAATGTTCTTTCTACTTTTTTTTAACTCCTTTGGCAACCCCGGAAGAGTACAAATAAAAAGACAGGCCGTTGGCCCTTTCACTCATGATATCCTGCTGCGGAAGCCCACTGGCTTGTGCAAGCCCTCACTTCAGCATCGTATGGAGACAAAACTTGTGTATGTGATATTTAGTAGTACCAGTTCAGAAGCGGAAGAGCAGAAAGAACTGAATGGGTGGCAGCATGGCATCACGGCTGCCCCAGGATTTACCCAAGCAGGTTTTGGAGTCAACATCACTACACTAAAATTACTCTGAAATTACTGCAGTAATTCGTTTATATGAATCGCATGATGTTTCACAATGGAGTCTTGCACCTCAATGAGGTAACTGCACATCCTGATGCTTTCCTCTGAGTTGAAGACAATTTTGGCATGCTCAAAGTGTGAAAGCAGGCATAGATATTTCAGACTTACGTTGTGGTGGAGACATACCCTAGAAGGAAGCTGAGATACTTTGAAGTTATTGCAACATTTTTTGAAATTCTGCTTTCCCATATGGATTAGACAGGCAAGTGTCTTTTGTCAATGACAGAGAATTCTGAATAACTCCTGTGTGAAATTATATGTTTTTAAAAAATGAAATAAAAATGTTGTCTTGCAGAATGATTATAAGCAGATCCATGGAAATGCAAGGTGAGTGAAATGTAAATAAGTATGTCATCTTTTGTTAATAGCAAAGATAACATGGGTCCTTCCCAGGTGCTCAAGCAACACTAGCTTAGCTATTCGTTTACCTTCTAGTTCTACAAAATATTTATGAATGTTTTGAATAGAAATTACTTACATTTTAAAATGGAATAATTTACAAAACATATAGCTTTCATTTTCAGATCTTGATGTCTGAAGTTAAATAAATAAATAAATAATCTTGAAATTCAAGTTATTTCTGCTTACAAACTGAACTTGGTAAATCCTGTTAAATCCAGAACCCTCTGAGTCTGCTGGAGAGGCATTAGTGTAGTCCTAACTTGAAGAAACTGGGAGAAAATGTTTTACATGGTGGAGAATGGCTCATTACCAGTCTGTTCTCTACCAGGAAATACAGTTCTTACTCTTTCAATACCAACTTGCAGCGTCAGCTACAAGGTTATAAATTATCTCTGTAGCAAAGGGCATGTTGCTGCAAGCAAGGCAGGGCTCTGCGCACAGCCCAGAGACGCGGGATGAGCTGTGAGCACCAAGCAGTGCTGTGTCTCCATTTGGTGGGGTGTTGAGCATTTAGATCCTGAAGACCTTGAGAGCATGTGTTTCCTGTTGAGTGCTAACTGCAGAAGAGTCACAAAACATAGAACTATTTCTGCCTTTACTGTGCACCTTCTCCATGAAGTAGTGGATTTCCTGAGTTTTGAAAGAGAATCCATTAAACAACTGGGAAAGTGCAGTTTCTACATCACACTTATCTGGTCTGAAAACTGCAGATGAACTTTGCTAAAAGGACATTTACTATCTCATAGGTAGAAGGTATAATTCAGTAAAACTGTCTTAAAGTTCCTCATTTGCTCAAGTGTTCAAACGTGTACATGTATTTTTTAGGTATTCTCTCTTCCCGACTTAGAAACAACCTCCATTTACTTATTTCTGATTTTTGAATTGTCTGTCTTTATGTGAATAAAATTTCTGCTTTGTTGTGCTATGTTAATGCTATGCATTAAGTTATTTTGTTTCGTTTTATTTGGAGGGATTAGAACATTCCCATCCTTCACAAAAGTTGTAGTATTTATTCATAACTGTAATATATTGTAGGTGTAAGGATCTTCATAGTTCAAAATAGTGAAGAAATTAATATTTTGAAGATCCATGAGGCATTTTTTCCAACATCTGCATGTCTTCTACCACGCCAGGTGTCTCAGGGATGGGGAGCTCTGGCTTCCAGGTACAGGCCATGGGAGTCCCAGCTGGATTTGCTGTTCCACCCATGCAGAACCAGCCCATCGTGAAGGAGGGAACAATCTGGATGCCCATCCCTCCTCCTCTTCCCAACTGCCCTCCTGGACTGGAATATCTCACACAGGTACCTGCACCCTTCCTTCCTCCCCAGAGAACAGGTATTCACCTGAGAAGCAGCCTGCATCCATGAAAAAGCTTAAAAAAAAGGCTTTGTTGCAGCTGCATAGGTTGCTGTTTTGGGCTGCTAAGTGAAGCCTTTTGTAAGGTGATGCATGTTTGAGTGTGGAGGTGCCTGTTATGGCTGCAGCACTTCATGGAGTACTCTTTTGCTAAGCGAGATGCTAAAGGACTGGGGGCACAGGGCTGTAGTACATCCTTCCCATTTCTGCAGCTAATGTTTGTGAGAAGTAGTGTGGTTTGGGAAGGTGGATATAACCATAGCTAGTGTGGGCAATTGTAGCACGTTACAGGTGCTTGGTTGTTTACATTATGCTTTCTTCACGGCTCTTCATAATGCTGTTAGGAGAGGTGCTAATCAGACCACAAGGTAGAGAATGCTAATAGTGAAGTAAGAATTGTTTCCGCATTACAGAATATGTCCTTGTACTGTAAAAGTACAGTCAGTCTCATCACTGGGAGCAAATATCAAGGCTTAACACTGTCATGTTGCTGCCAGTCTTGAAAATTGCTCAAAAATTAAAAAAATAAATTGAAAAAAAAGCATCAGTGGGGAGAGGCTGATTTTTCCTGAGTTTCACTCAGAGCTGAGCAGTAGCTGAGCTTCTGCTCTAAAATTTCTCGGTTTCCTGCTTTGGTCTGTATGGACTCCTGATGTGGGCATCTGGGATATGCGGTGTCTGACAGGCTCTGTGGCCGAGTCAGCCTGAGTCCTGAAAGCAGCACAGGCACATTAGCCCTGCGTGCTTGTAACCAGACCAGCTTGGACACGACTTCTGCCATCTGTTCCAGTGCTCCAAAGCACTGTTCTGCTAAACTGAGAGAGGACAGGATGGGGGGGATGTGAGCTATTTCTGCAGCTTTACCTGTAGATGGTCTGCTTCTAGACAATGTAATGATCCATAAATCTGCATTCTGAAATGAAACAGCAATACTTCTTAAAACTAGATTTCTCTTAGGACAACTTGTTAATTATTTATTCTATTTAATTTTTCAACCATGAACAGATTGACCAGATATTAATTCATCAGCAACTTGAACTTCTTGAGAGTAAGTGAGAAATATTTATAACAGAGAAAAATTTAAATGTAATAATCCCAAGTATGGTTAGATTTAGACTTTCTTTGACACTACAAATTTAAGGTGAATTGCCATCTTTTTCTTTCCTGCGGAAGTTCTGGAGGAGAGGAAGGGGAATATAGGAGGGCAGAGAATTTTAAGCAGGATCTATATCTTAGAAGATACATAGCAATGCTACTGAATAATCTTGGTAGCTAGTTATAGCTGAAGTCACACATTTCCTGAGTTACTCAGTCACATGATTTCTTCTTGCCTCTCTTCCCTGCTTAAAGATCTTCTTTTCTGTCCTCTGTTACTCCATCTAATTCCATAGACTGGCATGCAGCTCTGATCCCATTTTCAGGCAGTCCTCCTCTTTTATCAGATTGAACTGCTTTCCTTCTGCTCCCCTCATTCTATTCACTTGAAGAATATCAATGTCACGTTATCAATGTCTTTCAAACAGAAGAAATAAAATGGACCACCCATCTCCACTGACACCTAATGCTGCTGCATTTTCTTTCCATAATGCTTCAGAAAGTACTTTAATTTGTTAGAGAAATTAATGAAAGCTTTTGTTCTGGTTCTTGTTGTTTTCTAATTGCGCTGTGAATCTTGGCTGCAAACTTTTTGTGGTGTCCATTTCATTTTGAACATATTTGTGCCCTCTAGAGCCCTTTTCTTGCTTTACTCCAAATTCACATATTTCTTTAATTCTCATCCTTTCAGCTCTTCCCTGGGAATCTCTCATGCTGTGTTATTTATAATAGTGGTGCTTGCTCTGACAGTAGGTGTTTGTGTCTGGAGGGAGGGGACTGATGGAGATCTCCATGATCTTTCTGCGTTGCCATGTTCTTGGTAGCTTCTCCTATCTAAACTTCTTCATCAGGCTGCTCTGATCGAGGGTCTTTCTACCCTGGAACCTTTTGCCAGTAGTTGCTTCTGACAGACTTCAAGAGAGGTCTGTCTTCTCAAAGGGTAGCTTTAGAGTTAGCACAGTCACTTTTCTGACCAGATGCACCTCAGAAGTTTAACAGCTCTGTTCCTGTTTTTCAGTTTTGACTGGCTTTGAAACAAACAACAAATACGAAATCAAGAATACACTGGGACAAAGGGTGTACTTTGCAGCAGAAGACACTGACTGCTGTACCAGGAATTGCCTTGGGCCATCACGACCTTTCACACTCCGGATTATAGACAACTTCGGCCATGAGGTGATAACGCTGCAGAGACCCTTCAGGTGTTCCTCATGCTGCTGTCCCTGCTGCTTACAGGAGGTGAGTTGCTTCCTCTCAGGTTCATGTGGGACATGGTCCATCCCTGCAGTTTTAAGATGGGGTTGTCTTGAATCAGGAGGTGAGGTGAAATATGTCAGGTTTTGTCTGTAAGTTGTGGGGAAAGAGATCTGTGGGATTTGTGCATGGGGTCTCCTTGTTCTGGGAAGAAGATAGTGTGCTGCAACACTTAGGTTCACTCTGGCCACTTCCAATGATAATAATGAAAAATTTGATCCAACAGCACGTCAGGGAACTCATGGCTAGTGCTGAAACCTGGGCTGGAGATGGACTTGTAGTGTAAGAGTTGGGCAATGGCTTTCATAAAATAACAGCTAGAGTTCTCATTGTACTAGTGACAGCTGTAGTGAAATTCAACACATGAAGCGATGAGGTTTTTAAATATTAAATTAATTATAGGGTGATGCAATGTCTGAAGCCTTAAATCTGAGCCCACACAGAGCTCCTTCTGAGGGATTTGTAGTAGCTGCATCCTGTGATGTCTTCACTGAACGCTTTCAGGATGTTCACAGCCTGTCTTTCACTAGACTTGGATCTTTCTACTGCAGATACATACCTTGTGTGCTCCACAGCCTTAGGAGCATCTTACCGTTTTCAGTGAAGGCAGAAGTTGCAATTTGTGTGCAGTTTTCTGAAAACATTCACAGAAAACCCCATGCAGCTTCATGCATTGGAAAAACAGATTGTTGTGGAAAAAGAAGTTGTGTTTGGTTCCTGTGCTAGTGTGTTTTTTGTGTTGAACATATCAAGCATATCAAAGCATGAACATTCATGTGGAGATCTTCTTTTTCCTGTGAAGCTGGAAGTTCAGGCGCCTCCAGGAACACCAGTTGGTTATGTTGTCCAGAACTGGCATCCCTGCCTGCCAAAGTTTACCATTCAAGATGAGAAAAGAATGGATATATTCAAAATTACTGGCCCATGTGTTGTCTGCAGCTGTTTTGCAGACATTCATTTTGAGGTATGCAAAGCTAAAAATTGTTTGTATGTATCTTCTTTCAGATAGTAGTTTGATAGTAGTTTGTTTCTCGAATTATTATCTGTCAACTGGCTGTAGTATCTATTAAATAATTAGCACATAATCTTTTAATGCTAATATCCATTCACTTCTCTAGACATCTAGATTACTCCAAATAAGCCAGACAAACTTCCAGAAATTGTATCTTAAAACCACTCATCAGTGATCAGTGAGACTGATTCCCTGAGGCTGTACACCAATCTCTTAATTGAAATATTTAACAGCAAATCTTTTTGAATCTGTTACACTAGGACCTAACCAAAAAATTTTATTCTCAGCTGTATTGGGTATTTATTAAAATGGCTTCCTACAAAGACTCATTTAATCATTTAATAATCGTTCAGTGACCAAGTAAATCAAGATAATTAAGATCTGAAATACAGATTTGAATAACTGAAGAGTTACAACTTCCATTTAAAAATAGTAGTGATTAATGCATCATTATTTTTGTACACAGTAAGTAGTAGGTATACTACTCTACCATTTAATATTTAAAATGATGTTGCAAATAGTTGCTAAAGCAAATTTAGTACCATTTTATTTTGGGAACTAGTCTTTCACATGACCCTGAAGACTGGATCTAACTTTAGAAAATGTAATGTTGACAAAGGGCTGATCTCTGCTTTGGAGCAGAAGAGTGTGATTTGTTTAATTTTCACTTGAGCAGTTCCTGATACATGACAGGAGAAGCTAATTCACTCTCTTGGCTAAAAGTAAACACTTCCAGCAGAGTGTGTGTGCATGCGTTTATTAGCTCTCTTCCAACACTATTAAAGCATTCAACTCCACAGTCAGATTGAGAATTAAGTTCATGTCTGTGCTACTAAAGACCGACTTTCTGATTGTCAGGGGTTGTCTCTTGGTACAAACAGTTGCATTCAACGGCTGCATTAATTCAAACAACACAATCTGAAGCTTTCAAGTGGATCTATCATGAGAAGGATTTGGGAGTTTCATGAATGGGCTGCATTAATTCAAACAACACAATCTGAAGCTTTCAAGTGGATCTATCATGAGAAGGATTTGGGAGTTTCATGAATGACAGATTTTATGCTGGTTTTTTTTTTAATGTTATGTTAAACTAGGTGAAGTCTGTGGATGAGACTTCTACTGTTGGGAGGATATCTAAGCAGTGGACTGGGGTTTTGAAAGAATTCTTTACCGACACAGATAACTTTGGAATCACATTCCCAATGGACCTTGATGTAAAAATGAAAGCTGTCATGATCGGTGCTTGCTTCCTTATTGTAAGTCTGTCTTTCACTAATACTTGATTATGAACTCGTCTCCGTGTTCAAATTGTGCTGGTAAAGGGTTTGACTCTGAGCTCCTTGAAGTGGGTGACAGCTTGTTGTGAACTTCCTGTGTGTAAAACTAACCGGGAGGGCAACAGAGAATTATTTCAGATAATAAGGTTATTCTAGACTACATGAAATGCTAATGTGACACGTGACTCTCCTTTCTGGAAGTATGTGAAGAACTGAGCTGAGCTGGGTTAAGCGCTCTCAGAGGAGTCATTTCCAAAGGCAGGGACTTTTGTGGAGGCAAAGCCCATCTTACTCAACACACGGCCTTTCAGCTGCACTCTGTTTTATCAAATACTGCAGCGCAGCTCATTTTGCTCTTTGAAAACAGTGTGTGACACACTCATGTTTCCACTTACCTTTGCAATTTTGCATCAGATATCATTTCAAAATGTGCACTTCTGTGGTGGCAGAGCTGCAGAGGAGAAGGAAAGGAGCAATGTGAAGCACCTTGAGTATGAGAAGTTCTCATCAGCCTGACAGCTCTGAGCACGAACCAGGTTTTCCTTAATTGTGCGTGTTCATGTGCTGCCACATGCATGAAGTACAGTGTGAGTGTGAGCAACCCAGAACTCCAGACATAGAAAATGGGGCCCCCAGATGTAAACTAAAGATAGTGACCATTATGATGGACTCCCAGTTTGAGGTAAAATTGAGGAGACTGAGTCAAGCTGAACAAAGCAAGTGCAGGAATCCTGAGTAAAGGAAGCTTAGCTTTGGCTAGTGATATTTTAAAGTTTCTATGTAGATCTTTCACCATCTTTTTCTTCGTCTGTGGGTGTCCTATTCACAGAATCACAGAATCATGTGGTTGAAAGAGACCTTTAAGATCATAGAGTCCAACTGTTAACCCTGCACTGCCAGGGTCCCTAAACCATGTCCCTTAGCACCACATCCACATGGCTTTTAAACACCTCCAGGGATGGGGACTCCACCACCTCGCTGGGTAGCCTGTTCCAATGCTTAATGACCCTCTGGGTAAAGAAATTTTTCCTGATATCCAACCTAAATTTCCCCTTAAATTTCCCCTGGCGCAACTTAAGGCCGTCTCCTCTAGTCCTGTCATTCGTAACATGGGAGAAGAGGTCAACACCTACCTCTCTGCAACCTCCTTTCAGATAGTTGTAGAGAGAGATAAGGTCTCCTCTCAGCCTCCGTTTCTCCAGACTAAAAAATCCCAGTTCCTTCAGCTGCTCCTCATAAGACAAGTTCTCTAACCACTTCACCAGCTTCGTTACCCTTCTCTGAACACTCTCCAGCACCTCAACATCCTTCTTGGAGTGAGTGGCACCCAACTGGACACAGGACTCAAGGTGTGGCCTCACCAGTGCTGAGTACAGGGGGACAATCACCTCCCTGATATTCCACCACTATTTCTGATACAAGCCGGGATGCTGTTGACCTTCTTGGCCACCTGGGCACACTGCTGGCTCATGTTCAATCGGCTGTTGACCAGCACCCCCAGGTCATTTTCTGCTGCAGCTTTCCAGCCACTCCTCCCCAAGCTTGTAACATTGCATGGGGTTGTTGGGGCCCAAGTGCTGGACCCAGCAGCAGTTGAATTTCATACAAT
>NW_010405886.1:66413-67076 GCF_000710305.1 Buceros rhinoceros silvestris | reverse complement strand
ATAATTCATTATACTTATTAATGATTTATTTATCAATATTTATAATAACGGGATGTTATCATAAGAAAAATGCTTATTCATAAAGCAGGATTTTGTACACCACCACTGGTCTTCTGCAGTTAGCTTGTACTGTGATCACCTGCAAGGGCACCAACTGTGATGGGTGTCTTCTCCAAGGCTGGGGTGCTAACCCAGCGGAAGCTTTGCTCTGACACGGTATCGCCTTTCTTACATTATTGACTCACCAGGTATGATGGCCAGTTTTGAAAGAATTATTCTATAGCATGTAGCACGATTTATTGTAGCTCGTGGTAGATGTTTGCATGAAAGTTTAAGGTGAAATGCTGCCTCAGTGAGGTCCTCGTGGGAAGAAATTAAAGTTTTTCCGTCCAAAAGAAACTAATTCTAAATCAATTAGACCAGAAGCTGATCCAGCTATGGTGGTGTCACTGTGCAACCAGATTTAGTATAAAAATTTTCCCTCAGAGTTTCTTTTATTTTTTTTCCGAATAGATTGTTCAAGAAAAAAATCTCTCTGAATCTTAGAGCGATAACTTTGAAAGTACAAGTTTCAAGTTATCCACAGGAAATTTGCTCAGTTGCTGTTAAAAGTTACTGGTTTTGTATTGTAGGCCGTCTGTTCTGTTAGAAATTCATTGCTGA
>NW_010405886.1:57878-66268 GCF_000710305.1 Buceros rhinoceros silvestris | reverse complement strand
TGTAATTATTACTTTCCATAGTGTTGTGGCTGTGTAAATTAGTGTATGTGCTAAGTACAGTACAGTTCTCTTTAACATATGGCATGATATGGAGTGCCATAGTTTTATCTGGAATGCTTTTGGGAATAAGAGGTATTTTTCAATTCCCCTCTCAAGCCCTGGCTATTCTGGCCAGATTCTGAATTTTCTTTTCACAATTCCCTGCTTCTTATATTTGTTCAGAAACTCTTAAGTCTGTTCTTTCTTTTAACGATTTCAAGTTATGGAATATTCCTTCTTCTAGTCTGGATGCAGCTGTTTCCCATCGCAAAATTACTGGTTGTATGGAGAGACTTGAACTGCCTTCTTCCCAAAACTGACAGATGGCTTAAAGGTACCTTTAACTGAGGCTGTGTTGCCTTTGAGAACTTAGCAATTGGTGATTTTGGAAAAAGGGCTTGTTTGAGGAAATCTGAAGCCACTACAACACATAATTATGCTCCTAACCAAAGGCCTGAGGTTCAGGATGTAGCTTTCCCTTCCCCCCTCATCCAGAAAAGGTGGAGAGGGTGTTTGACAGAACAGGAGTCATAATGAATAGGAAACATTTACTAAAGCTGTGGTGGAAAAGTGGAAAGCTATGAATGGAAGTTACTTGTTAGAAGGCAATTTGTATGCAATTTTACCCTACAGTTACTCAGGACTTTAAGAGTAATTACAACCCATCCTATAAGCTAAATAGGTTTATTAAAAAACTAAAGTAAAAATCTTCCATGCCATCTTTTATTGCTGCCCTCAAACATTGTCCGTTGGAGTTTAATTTTCCTGTTTGAATGTGACAGATAACGCTTACTTAGTCCAGTGGAAAAACTTGTACTGAAAGGTGGCCATTAGAGGCGGCTTCCGTTCCTAGTGCTCTATTTTGCAGTTGAAAATGGTCAGTGAAAACTTGCTTTTCTTCTGTACGCCTCTGCCCTAGGTCTATTAGCAGTGGCTCATGTTTTTCCTTTTTGATTCAACCAGTTGATAGGTGCGTTGCCCTACAGCCCTCCTCCTGTGGCTTCACAATGCCTGGTTCCACATATAAGAAAAATTTTTAAAAAGCTGGAAGAAAACAGTTGAAACTATGCAATTAGGAAAAGAGAGTCAGTTCTTTCCTTTTTTACCAACATATAAGGAAAAGAAATTAATGTTGGTGCTAGCACCGTACATTCACTGATACTCTGATTAAGAAAACGTAGCTATAGGTGTACTTATTAGCTCTTTGGACTTTTGGGTCGTGTTTTGCTAACTAACCTGTGGACCCATCGTGGGTGGTGTTTTGATTTTTAAATTGAAGTATGTATTTGCAGAGTTTCAGAAGGTGACGTGCTTTAAAAAAACCACCACACATACCACCATAGTGTGAGGTTTGCAATAACATCTTACCACCACGAAAATACTGTGATTGGTCTGAACGCTCTCTGAGTATGCTGACCACTGAGGCATCCTTAGTCTTACTTCAGGTTAAATGTTTGGTGACTTTTTAAAAGTAGAAATCTCAGAAGGTAAAAAGCAAATAATAAAGTGAGGATGTATGTTATAAACTTTTCAGTTGCACAAGGTATGGGCATATTTCATGTATATGTGTCCAAGTATTTGTTTCCAGTGGTATTTTTCAAGCCGGTGAGACCCATGTAAAAATGTCTTTCCTTAGATATTTTATGAAGATATTTGCTTACTGTTCTTATTATATTCCCTTTTTTTTTTAAGGTGACCAATTATATATTGCCCATTCAGATTTTTCTAACATTGGCTGCCTTGAAATTAAGGGTTTATACAAGATGTAACGAAAGTGTGGGGAGGGAGAAGAGAAATACAGGGATGGAATTGTTTTAAAATGCACTTGTGAACTGAGGGAAATGGTTGTTTCCAGTCATCAGAGCTTTTCACATTCTTCTGTCATATCTGATTGATAGTGTCTAGTACAAAGGGTGAAGTCATGCACTTTGAATATGTAATAATTTCTGTGTGTAATTATTTTTAATTGCTACTTAATATAATAGGCCATACAGATAAAAATATTTTAAAATAGTAATAATTATTCTTACATCTTCTTCAGCTTGAGTGCTTAAGAACAAAGTTAAGGCTAACAAACTCATAGGATCTTTGTACAAATATCTGATTCTGAAACAATGAAAAGGAAAAAAAATTACTGTTTTGTGACTATGGCATCTTAGTATGTGAACAGACAGTACTTCTGCTACTTGGTATCCATTCTTGTTTTATCTGGAAGTCAGCCTGTAGACTTCACCTTAAGAATTGGACTAGAATGTAGTGTTAAGCAAGCTGTCCTGAAGTCTGAAATCCCATGCAGAGTAAATACGGTAAAGGTAATGGCAAGCTTCCTGCCACTGCTCTTCTAGTGTGCTTCGTGCCAAGTCTTCAGGGAGTGCCTCTTCAGATGGGCAAAATCGTGCTAACCTACGGAAATGTCAGCAGAGACACCAGTAATTTGTCATTTGACGTTATATGCTGCAATATTAACACTGAATGGCAGTGGGTTGTATTTTGTGGAGGATTTAGCTCTTTATGTGCCTTCTAGGGTAACCTGTACTGTTTATACATGTGGAACCACCCTTTTGACTATTGCAAAGCTGCACTTCTGAGTTAATCCTAAAGATTTAGAAATGGAATCTCAAATCAGTTTTAATAATGTGCTTTTTTTCACAAAACCTTTTCGTTTTTCATCTTCAGCTTCTGTTGTGAAACTTCCTTTTTGTAGCCTGATTACTGAATATTATTTATTGATTTTGAAACGTCTGTGAACAAAAGTGTATTCTAGCTTGCCTAATAAAATATTTCTTAGAGAATTATTCACTGTAACCTCCTGTGATTTTTAGTTCTGTTCACAAGGTTCCCAGCTGCATTATCTACCCTCAGTGTAGAAAATTAAGTCAATGTAAAAAGTATACTCTGCTTTTTAAAAAGAGGTCACGAATAGCCTTTCTTCCCTCAGTAGTCACCAGTGTTCTTATTATGCTTCATTTATGTAGTTGGAGGATTTGGGAGAACCAGCTGGGCCCCCTGTCTGCACTCATCAAGAGTTAATTTCTGAAAGAGGTGCGGTTGTCATGAACAAGTGCAGAAGGTACACTGGTGGTCCTGCCAAACAACAAGAGCTCTTAATTAGCAGCAATGTTCAATCAGACTGCTTAACCTGCCACAAAGCGGAGCAGGTCATGTTCCTTCCTGATGCACCGCCAGCCTAAAAAACACTCAAGAACCAATCCCAAATGGTTGAATTTTTGTTTTGGTTTTTTTTTTTTTTTTTAAAATGTGTACTTGGTTCCTAGAGGCAAGGAAGGCAAAGCATGATCTGTTCTTGAAAACCATCATCAGCAAAGTGAATTTTTTTGTTTTGAGGGATGTAGGGATTTCTTCTGTATGGAGTGTTCTGTGGTTTTTGAGAGGAAAAATGTTTTTCATTTTACTACAGAAAAATGTTCAAATTCATTGACTTTCTATGGCTTCGTTCTGGTCTGGAAGGGGTCCCCCTGGACTCTAGTTATTTTGTAGAAGTTTTGCTGTTCTACGAAAATAAAAGTGGGGACCGGTGATACCTTGCAGTGCGTTCTTTGTTTTCATGAGCAGACCTGGTGATATTTGAATGCTTAGCCCATCGTGATGTATAATGCACATCTCTGAGTTGTTGGAGGGAAGTTTCTGAGAGCAGTATGGCTGCCTTGGAGGTCATTACCTGTAATGTAGAGATCAAGTTGTAAAAAGCTAACTGATTAATTCCTTTAAAGGTCAAATTCTTGACTTACTGATTATTGTATTTAAATTATGAGTGCTAGTTGTCTACATATTTAGTGTTTTGTAGAATGAATATAAATAGCACACGAACAAAGAGCCCGAAGTAAGTAATTTGTTGCTGCGTGCACAACTCCAAGTAAAGAGATACGTTAAATAGACATTTTTGGAAAGGAAATGCAGCAAATGCCAGAGTATCAGTAACTACAAAGTTTCAAGAAAACTTACCACTTGAACTAGTCAAGCTGTTTGTTTGGCTTTTTCAGTGGCAATCAGTAGCTGAAATACAAACAAGCAAACAGATGAAGTTACACCTGAGCAAGATCCCAAGGATCTGTAGCTCTTGGTTGAAATATGGCACGTTTCTGTTGATGGTCCTCTTCCACAGGAAGGACTTTGATTAATACCTGCAGGGGGTGCTTTTTCAGGTTTTTATGCATTTGCTTCTTTTCCAGTGTAGTGAACAAATACCAAAATCTGATGTACATCATACTGTATTGATGGATGCTCATTACCAATAAAAAGGGGAAATAAAAAGCTGAGACCCCATCTTAAAGTGAAAGAGTGACAGGTTTTTAGTTCAAGATCTCATTATACTGCTTACATTGAAAAGTATCTTGCTATTCTAATAGAACAATTCCAATCAGTTGCGAAAGATACAAAGTTAAGGTAATGGTCAGCATGGATTAAAGTTGCAGATGTTTAACAGGTAAATTAGGGAAAGGACACAACTGAAACTGTAACTACTGTTTCTATAGGTGTGCAGAAAACTTGTTAATGTTTGTGTGAGACATTTCAGTTCTATACTAATTAGAACACTCCCTTCTTTTTATTTGAAATATATGAGGAATTTTGAAGATGGGAAGAAAAGATCCCAGAAGATTTTTGTTTGTTATAGCGTGGGAA
This sequence comes from Buceros rhinoceros silvestris, assembly GCF_000710305.1. Classification (NCBI taxonomy): domain Eukaryota; kingdom Metazoa; phylum Chordata; class Aves; order Bucerotiformes; family Bucerotidae; genus Buceros; species Buceros rhinoceros. Next base: position 61,588 of record NW_010405886.1, on the reverse strand, counting down.
GATGCCATAAACTGCTGAGCTAAAGGAAACTAAGTTTAATGTAATGATGAACAGGCTTAACAGTGTAGAGATTTTTTTTCCTAAAAATTCTGTTTCTCAAAATTCCCTATTTTAAATGATTAATTGTTAAAGTAACACATAAAAACAAGAAAAACATTTGCAAGACATGATAGTGCAATTTATTTAAAGATAGGAAAGATGTTAGTGAAAATTTAACCTTGATAGGATGTGAAACAACTAATAAAGGGAATGTCAGCAGATTGACTGTACATTTCTGTGGCTTAATATGATGGGAATTTAAGAGAATAAATATCAAGGACACGTAGCTTTATGGGAAGAATGAACTGGAATTCTTAATACTTATTTCAGAGTTTAAGATGCATGATTTTCTTTTTTTGGTTTTGTATTTGGAAATAACTTTATGTGCATATATAGGGATATATGTGTATAAGCACAATGGGGCCAGTTCTTGGCTTTCTGCGAAGTCTCTTGTGCTGAGAAGCTTCTTTGATTTGAAGGTACAAATGGTTATTGTTTGCAGTAACATTCAGGACCAAAATGAATATCTGGGCTGAGATGAGATCAGTAATTTCTCCAGTGTTGCTGCTCTGATGTCAACAAAGTCTCAGAATACAAGAAAGATCATTATTCCTAAGTTACCTTACAAAACTGTAGCTGTCTGACAGCGGTTTTCTACCTGTGTAAGAAAAAGTCGTTTCAGTGCTTGCATTGCTCGAGCCCTTTCCTAGAGAAACTCCTGAGATTGGTGGGTATTCTGTATACCCTACCGTGCGTTACAACAGAGCGCTGTTACGCACAGGTGAAATAGAGGGACTGCTTACAGAGCCCTACCGCTTCTAGGGGCTTTTTTTTCCCCTCCCTCTTTCTTTTTTTTTTTTGTTTTTTTTTACTTAAAACCTTGAAGTTTTAGGACAGCTGCCTGCATTAGTGATCATCCAACTACTTTGAGTACTTTAAATTAAAAAAACCTTTTAACATATTTCCAGTGCAGAGAGTTGTGTTTGTACTAGTGTAAGTCTTAACCGTATCGGAAATAATTTTTTTAAAAGTTGATTACGTTCAGAATGAAAAGAAATTATAATACGAACAAAAGAGTCACTCTCTTTGAGGAAGCAAAACCAGGTGATTGCCACAAGCCCCTTCTATAAGATCTTTGCTTTGGTGGAAATAACCTGGCCCATAGAGGCTTTTTATACTGAAGATGTGTGGATGAAGTACAGTTTAGTGTATACCGTTTTTGTAGTCTTTTTTCATCTAATATACACCTGTTGAAAATAGGATCTTGAATCTTGCTAAAAAGAAGAAAGACTTCTGTAAAAAGTTATTATGTAAATGTAAATAAATGCAACCTTTCATTTTTAAGTTTGTACATAGGAATGAATCCACGGCATTCAGAGATGAGAAGTGGCATGCTGAGACACGTTATTTAGTATTTCTTTTTCAGCAGGGTTTGTAGGTGCCTGTGCTCTTAAAATAGAAACAAATAACTATATATCTGCCATCACTACTGAAGAAGTGTCTTAATTACAAAAGGTGGCTGGCTGTTAAGACTCCGCATTAACATAATGCTGTGAGATGACAAAAAGAGACCATCCATTTTCAGAGAGGAAAAATGTGCTGGATTTCTTTTTGTCTTACGGTGTAAGTGAAGGTGTCACATTAACGGGTTTGTATGTGTGTGTTTATCGTGATGCGTACATTGTTCTGATGGCTTTGCACAGCTGAGGACAGTACAGCACATGTGCTGAGTAGGGATATGAGACAAGAAAGTTTGCTCTTTTCCTGAGAGGTGTGAATGCCTGTCTCTTAGTGGAGCCCGTCAGCTTGTTGTCTGTAGGATGCCAGTTATTATCTTCCGGGGTGTTGTTTTTCCCCTCCAGTTGCCTTTTTGTCTAATGCTATGTTTTTGTAAGTTCAAATTCTGAAAGATAAGGATGGGAAGATGTAGGTGGAACTGGAAATAAATAATTTCACTGCTTAACTAAGGAATGTTGTGAATCTTTAGATTTAAGTCCTTTTTTTAACCTAGTTGCATCTTCAAGAGTTGTACAATGATTATGTGCATTTGGTTTGCTCTCTTTTCCCAGCTGTCATTGTAAGCTGGCACAGTTAGACTAGAATAGTAATTCTTCATGAAAGACTGGATTTCAGATGTCAAGCCCATGAACTGAAGGCTAGATTCAGTGGGAGGAGACAAGAAAAGAGCATTTCAATCCCTGAGGCTGTATATTTTTCTTAATTACGGTAAATGTTGTCTAAGTTATCCAGTCTAACCAAAAAAGGAAAGGAGAAGGGAAAGAAGTATTTTTTTTAGAGTGCAGTCTATGAGCATAAATGTACCTGTAATATTTTGAATATTCAGATTGGACATGACGAGATTTTGACCACTTTTTCCTCTCAGGCTCTTGGGAAGTCTTCCAGCCTTGAAGTCTTTCAGAAAAAGGTTACATCTTGTCAGTGTTGTTGCCCATCATCTTATTCTTGTTCTATGTTTTCGTCTTAATTTTGAACTGTAGTCTCTTTGAAACAGAGACCAATTTTACAGTATAACGAGTTGCACAGTGAGATCTCCTTTATAACTGAGAGGGTAATGATTTTCTGCCTGAACTCCTCTGGCAGCTTTCAGTTGGAAAATATGTTCTAAATTCCTTGCTGTGAAGAACAAGGTTTGCTGACAAAGAGCTGCTGTAGTTTGTTGCTGAGGTGATTTCATGTAATGAGTAGAAGTGGGGTAGAGCTTTGTTTCTGAATTCCAGTGTTTGGATGTTTTTAAATAGAAACAACAACAAAAAAGTATCTTTAAAAATTGAGGTGTTGGCTGTGCAAATTCCTCAGTTTATTCTCTAAATGAAGTCAGATGCCTACATTTCTAAAACAAAGGAGGGTATTCCTCAAGCAGAAGTGGAGCCAGGCAAATGTTAAGGATGAAACACACCCATCACTATCGTTAAGTGCAACTGCACTGGAAGTTTAGATAGGCAGAAAGTAATTGCATCGTTGACATTTAGCTAGTGACCTAATATTACTATTCTGTAATATCATGCATCAATTATAGCGTAGAATAAAAATAGAATATTCTCTGTATTACAATGCAGTTAACAGTAATGACTTCAAAGGATATTGGCACTGTAATATGCCCATAATTCACAAATAAATAAAATTTCAAGACCTTAAAGTATTTTGTTCTGGAAGTATCTGTGCAAAGGTGAATCTCTATTCAATTGTGTCTGTAATCTGGAGTGAGATTTAAGCATTTTTTGCAGTGGTGTACTTGTTTTTTGCATCAGTATACTGGGACTGGGTCATGTGCCTTGGAATGCACTTGAAATATCTTGGGTGGTGCAGATGTACTTGCATCATTACAAGCAGAAGTTAAAGCAATTCTTTCAAACTTGATTTGATGACCATCAAATGCGTTTTTAAAAAAGGAAAAAGTGTCATGGGAGTTCACTGTTTTGATTTTTCATCTTGAGGAAGATGATCAAACATTTGGTCAGCTACCAAAGACCATATGCATTAAAAAGTGGGAAGACATGACAAAGTCAATAATTTCTTTTTGTGCTTGTATATCATTTAATGTATAGTTTAGCTTGAGCTGTTTTGCTGTAATCAATCTTGGTTCTCTGCTGTAGGGACATGAGATCTGGGTGTTGCATAGACAGCACCTCCAGGAGTCTGAGATCCTGCTG
>NW_010405886.1:3483-57808 GCF_000710305.1 Buceros rhinoceros silvestris | reverse complement strand
CTGCTGAAATTTCCTGTGTACCTGTAGTGGATTATTGAACGTAACAAATGCTGTGGTTTTACTGTGCATCTGTTGCATGACTGGTGAAATATTAGTTGGCCTTCGCATTCAGTAGATGGATGGAAAATGAAAGTCCAGCTGATCTACAGAGGCCTGCTACTAGACCTGGTAATTTGTGAGTGCCCCGAAGCTGTTTCAACAGTGCTTTTCAGTTCATAGCAGTAGATGAGTTTATGGTTAGAACTGCTGTGAGACGTTCTTTGTACTCTTAGGCAGAGGCACAGCAGGTTTGAATGCGTGCAACAGTGCGGTTTTTCTGGCACGTGGTCCCTGTGGTTGTTGGGAGAGTAAGAGGTTTAACATAAAACCTTTTCCTGTAACAGTTTTGCAGTCATTTGCACATCCGATGTTTAATTTGCTTCTCTGACACCCAAGTGCCTTCATCCCCAGCCATGGGATATGTGATAAATGTGATAGTTTCAGCTCAGTCTGAGACCATCAGGTTAATGTCTCTGATTTTTAGAAATACATGTTACTGATCTGTGTCACCCATGAGATGAGAAACAGTGCTCACAGGCCTTCAGTGCCTGTGCAAAGTCAGAAGTCCGGAGCCTGGGCTTTGGTGAACCTGCAGAGCTCTTCATAACATTGTTTATGCAAAACAGTAACACAGAGCAGTAGAACGGTGACGCCCAATGTCTCGAAGTCACTAACCGTATCACTGGTGTGCTTTCTGTGCTTGATGGCATCATCCATCTGTGGTTTTTTAAAATGCTTTGCCAGTAGTTATCATTTAGCTTTCCTAAATCTCTTAGAAACCCGTAGATAGAGAGCAATTAAATCCATACTAACATGAGGAAACAGAACCACAAAAATTATGATTTTGCTTTGGATCCTACAAAGGCATACATGAAAAATTGTTTATGGGAAGACTGGCATACAGTCAGAGTAGGATTGAATAGCAAGTAGTGACTGTAGACAAATCTAATTGATTTCATCTCGTAGTAGTAGATTGAAACCAATGTTTCGACCATTCCTTCCATGTAATCTTGAATAATCAAAACTACTAGAAGAGGGGGACTTCGGTCAAAATTTCAGAGTTATTTACCTCCCACTTTGAGGGACATAAAGTTTTTCTTTTTTCTTTTTCAAGTGCAGACTAATACCGATCATTTATCCCATTCAGCTTCTGGTTTCTTTTCTGTGATTAAAATAATAGTAATAATAAATATATGTTATTTCATTATGTAAGTGATGTCTAAACTGGACTCTGCCATGCCCATGCCATTCTCATATGATAGCCCAATACGCAGCCCTGACACTGGGATAGAGGAACGCTCCTCAGAAGTGCAGAGCTTTTGTGGCAACAGAAACTTAATCCTGGTTTGTCTGGGAAAGAGGCAGCCATGTGAACAGCTGCATTTCATGAGGCCTCATGGCAAACTGCCTTGCAGATCATGTTTTCACTGAGTTGCAAGACAACCAAAACCATCAAAATACAGTCCAGAGATGTTAGTCAGCCATGCAAATAACTTTGTGTTCGTATGGGAAGGCACATCTATAATTATGTATTACTTCTTTCAAGTCCTTCAATTTACAGTGAATACTGTTTCACTAGATTTTCAAAAATTTTTCACTAGAAAAGTCTTGTGGGATTGTATTGATGTGTTTGTGCACTTGCATCAAAAGGGGGACTAAGGAAGTAACTTAATTTTGACGGCAAACAATTTTTTTTTCCAGTTGCTAAAATGTTTTTCATTTTGTGTGTTCATGTACACCTCTAGGATATTACAAAACTCCACACAGTGTCTGTTCCACCTCAAAAGAACTGCTTATATTATAGTTAGTGTTGCTTAATAGACAGATAAATTAGGCATTCTTCTGATGTCACATTTTATGTTTTACAATCTTCTAAAATTCAGTCATCTTCTCTTTGTGGAAGTATCCCAAAAGCTAAAGAATACAAGGGAATTGAATTATAGGAACTCTTCAATAACAAAAATAAATTTTCATGTCAGAGGAGGAATAGAGTGTGATAAATAATCAAAGATGTATTTTATGTTATCTTCCAAGAAAATATTTTTCACAGTAGAGTTTAAAAAAAGCCATTTAAAATTGAGAACTCGACAATGTGCTTAATGATTTAGGAAGCCACCTTGCTTTGTCTGATATTGAAATAGCTAATATAAGTTCTAACGCTTGAAATATGTAACCTGAGGGAAGATTTTTTGCTTTTACTGTTAGAAAGATTTTATAGTAGCTTTTAAAAATGGATAATCATATATGTAACTTACTTTAAAATAAAACTCCAGTAATAGGCAATAAGCAAATTAACTTGACAATATTCAACCATTCAGTTGCTGCATTACATGCAAAGATTTTGGTTTATGAAAAAAAAAAATCTTTTCATCTTTTTCATCTTTTGTTGTTGCTAAACCACTGAGAATTTTCAGGTAGTCACACTGTCAATAGGTGCCTCCCCCTTACAGTTTGAGAATTACACTAATTTTGTTGCATTTTGTTCCTGTCGCTGCATGTCTCAACTTGCAGGATCTACAGAACAACACCCCGCCACCAGAGTATTAGGTCTGCCCTGCATATTGACAGAGGTCTGTCTGATCATGTTGTCATTTGATTTTGGAATGAACATTCCATTTCTTGCTGCATGAGTATCTGAAGTGTGAAAGTATTCTGCCCGAGTTGAATACTTAGCATATATCTTGCCTGGTAGTAAATTTCAGCCTCTGCTTACGTTCTGTTGTACAGCCATGGAATTAATGTAACACTTCTGCAACTTGATACCTGAAAGAATTTAGTCTCTGTACATGGGAAATGCCCGTAGAATTCCAGAAAACCTGTGTATTTATGATCTGAACATGTTCATGCTAAGAACCTGTACTTTGGGTGACAGTCAGTTCGTTTACTGGCCTCAAAAATCAGTTCTATCTGTTTTGCTGATACTAGTGAGAATTTTGTATGTGAGAGAGAATCATTTCCCCGTGGTGAATCGACTGCAAAAAATAAAAGATGTGCCACTGCTGTCTGAGCCTTGCATTCTACCTGTACTTGGCTTTGTCAGCCTGCAGGACGTAAACTCCAGCCCCATTCGAATTTCGCTTGTTGAATCATTTGAGCTACCCTAGTCATGGCTCAGCGGCTAGAAGTAAACATAAAATGAGGATTCCTGACCCAGAGGTTACAAATTGTGAGTGAGAAAAAAACCTACTGGATCAGGATGACTATGTGGTGTTAGATTCAGTGATAGTGAAAAGGGTCTCCAAAGTGAGCAAGAGGAGCTTATACTGCTGCAACAGAAAAGTTATCCCATAAAAGAAATCAGGGTGATAGGAGGATGAATTTTACAGGTTGATTTTGGATGGATGGGAACATAGTGTTCTGTTAGGTTAGTCTTATGTCCACGGTTGAAAAGTCAAAATTGTTTATGGAGTACTTGCTGAAAAAGACACTTTTTAAAAAACACGTGAAAGGGAAGTATTTCCTCACCTTATTCGTTATCAGCTATATTCAATATTAAATATATTATGAGAAGTGGAGGAAGCAGACAGCTGCAAACACTTGACTTTTACAGCTGCAACATTGTTAATTCTGAGAAGAGTTTCTTGTTAGAATTCTGTTAGTAGAGGGAAGGAAAGGTGATAATTTTTTCTTCAGTGATCTTTCTCCTTTTAGATGCTTAACTCCTTAGTATCACAGCTGAAGGGTTTAAACACCCTTAAAACTAAGACCCATGTGGAGTGTGCATTACCAAAGTTCTTCCAACTCTTCAAGCAGATTATGACCTGTTGGATCTTGGTTTATCCAAAATCATTTACACAATAGGGCTGCCTGTTGCATTTGAGCTTCTTGAGCTTGGGGAATAATTCTGACTTTTCCCAAAATCCAAGTGCTTTGTCTAGGAATGGTATGTTTACCATTAGCACTCAGAGAGTGAAAAGTAGTTCCCTAAAATCACTTTATCTTGACCAATATACCAGTTGTGCAACTGCTTTCTACTTTTTCTTGGAATAAAGGAATTTAAGGTGCTACAGCTATGGCTCCTATTTTAAGCATAGCACAAATACCCATTTAAATGACTGATTTGTTTCCATGTCTGTTGTATTTATAGATGTTCCCTTCTTAGTCACGGTTTAGTTTAATCTGCTTTGGGCAAAGTGGGTGGCATCTAAAGGGCTGTTGAAGATTACAGTTATTGATCTCCCTGCCTGGAGCTTCAGCATTACAGATCACGTTTTCATTGTCAGATGCTTGAGAAGATTCCTTACGTTTTTCTGATTTCACTTAAGCAAAGTTCATACTCGTTGCGTGTGACTTTAGTGGTTCTGCTGATTCGCTTACTAGGCCAACCTGCTGAGGCTTCGTATCTGCTGGTGCTTCAGCACAGCTCAGCATCTTCATTAATGATTTGGATGACAGAATTGAGGCTGTACTTATAAAAATCTAAACTCTGTAGGGAGGAGCTGTAAGGTTGTAGGAAGATTTCAAACGCTAAATGATCTTCGTGAATCAATGAATGGCCTGAAATAAATAGGGTGAAGTTCTTTATGTGTGTGACATACACTAATAATCAGATGCAAATCACTGAATTAAGATAGGGTGGTTGGATATCAGTTTTCAAGAGTTTCTGGAAGTTTGAGTCAGGAATTAATAAGGATTTAAAAAAAAGTCTTACTGTTGTAACAAAAGAGATGAGGACTGAGGCTGAAATTCATACAATAGTGCTTAAAAATGTGCTACATGTAAAAAGTACAGAGTAATCCTTCCAGTTCTGCTCAACACTGGGAGCGCTTAACTGGAGTTACTGGTCCAGTTTTCAGCACCAGGCTTCAAAGGTGTTGATTTGCTGGTCACAATACAAAGCAGAGAAAAGGGAATAGCTCAGGGTCTAGGAAACATGACTCCTTAGATGGATATAGTGGGATATAAAAGAACTATGTTTCTTTCATCAAAAGAAGACAAGATGGGTGTAAAGAAACCTTTACTCAAGTTAGTGGTCCCTTACAGGAAGAAAATGAATAAGCATTTCTCCACTTTCAGTGAGTATGGGAATTTTAATACAGAAATGCAAATGCAGTAATTTTTCCTTTAAAATTGCTAAAGAGAGGTAGTTTGCTTAATTAAGGTGTCATTTCTTCATCGTTTTAAGTTTTTATGAACAGTCTAGAGAGGAAGGGAGAAAGACTTAGATACCTCTTGAAGTTGCTTCCAGCCCTCTATGGCTGTGGTGTGAAATTGTATCTTAGACTTTTACTGTAGCTGTCAGCATTGACCTGTTGCTAGAGTTAAGTTTCAGCTTTCTTCTGTGCAGCTGCGGCTCATTTTGCCAAGATCACAAATCTGGGTACCAGTGGAGTGGATTTTCACTTTGCACAAATGTGTTAACTACTGATTTTTTTTTCCTCTGCCATGTATTTATTCATTTTATTAATTTCTGACTATTTCTGAGTGGTTTTGCGTAATACCATATATATGTGCCTGTGTTGACATTTAAGACATTCTTCCCAGTCCATTTTTTCTCCTTCTCCAGAGCCGAAGGAATTACTTACCACAGACCACCCCAACCTTGGATAAAACCTTCCTGTTTCATTTAAATAAAATGCCACCGTGTCTGTCTCACAATTTCAGCTTGCTTAGTGTTAAGTACTGCTGAAAGTCGTAGTATCATGTAACTAATCCTCCAAGTCTTCCTCCTTCTCTTTGATGCTTGCTTCTGTTGCATGTGATCTGAGTGGTTCTGCTCGTTCACTTACTAGCCCAGAACACCTCTGCTAAGGCTTCGCATGTGACTAAGCTTTAGTACGACTCAGCTCCAGTGCTGGGGTCTACTGGACACCTGTTCTGTAGAAATGTATCAGTAATGCTGAATGAGAAAGGTGCTTTTCTACACCTGCAGTCTGCTTTCACTTTACAGCTACAGAAGGCACAAAAAATCAGGTGAAGGAGGACCCAGAGGTCTATCAGGAGGCTCAGAAATTATTTATGGGAGATTTCAACTTATTACTCTTTGAGTACTGATTACATGTCTGGTGAGCAAATGCAAGAATGGCTTGTCATGAAGCACATCCTCTGAGAGCTAGTGATGGATAAGAGGGCTTGTGACCAAATCCCGGCTATTGAGCTACTGCCAACAGAATGACACTGCACCAGAGATGGGGGAGAAGGAAAAATGGCAGGGGGTGAGCCATCCTACAGTCTTCTTTGGTTTTCATACAGGAAAGTTGAAATACTGTTTGTAGGCATATATAGTTAGAATTTGACATATTTGTCAGTATTTACTAGTGGTTACTGAGGTTATGAAAGAATGAAAGGTTAATTTTTCTTTGACAATATTTAGTACGTTCAGACTTTGTCATCCACTTTGTGCAAATGTCAGTGTTCGTTGCCCAGAAAAGTGGTTTCTGGCCCCCTAGCAATTGCTGCTTAAGCTGCAGGTGTGATCTAGCTACATGATTCAGGACAGTTGTGCAGCCTTCCGCTTGGATGTCAGCTCTCCGCAGTTCAGGGCCTTACCCATTCTTCCACCTCTCTTGGTAAGAGGTATTTGTATGTATTTTATTGTCTTAAACTGAGCATTCCTTTGAACTTTACAGAAGTAAAAAGTGACTGCTTTTCTTGCATTTGAAGAATTTGAAGTAGTGAGGCTACGCAGGGAACTTTGGGTTTTGTCCGATCCACCCTGACAAAGAGAATCCACAGTTTTAAGATTTGAGTATTGGCTACATTTTGTGTTGAGCCTGTGGTTAAAGTCTACATTATGATGACTGTTTCTGGAGTCCACAGAGGATGCTGTGGCCAGCATAAAGTAACTTCCTTATTTTGAAATCCGTTCTTAATCACCCATGAAATTAACTACTAGAGTCTGCCTTCAAGTTGGCACAGTCTAATAGTAGGGGTTTTAAAAATATTTAACAACATATTTGGAAACAGAACTTTTCTGTTCTTTATTTGTATGTTTTTGGATGTTGGCTCTTGCATGAGAAAAGTGCTGTATGCCTTAATACTGAATTTAGAACTCTTGTGGTTTCTGTTGGCACTGTGAGGGAGCAGCTAGTATAAGACTCCAGCACTTGATGAGAGCATTTTTGTTTTAATTATTAGATGCATTAATACAGAGCCAACTGAGTTCAGCTATTGCGTTTATTGCCTTTTTTTATTCACCATAAAAAGAAGCAATATTTTTTTCTGGATTACTATCTCTAACGTGATCTGCAGCCTGAAATCAGAAAAAAAGCTCAGTTGTCAGTTCTTTCTTCACACAGGGAACAAGGAATTGCAGGGAAATTTTATTTAGGGATGTTGAAGTGTGATGTTCAGGATTTATGACCCAGCTCAACGCTTCAAGTCAGCTCGACAGTCCATTAGAAGCGCACACAGGACTTTTATGCCTTGTTTGTGAAGGTTCTGTTTAGAATAGCCCATGTTGCTACTCCGGCTGGTAGGCCAGACCCCTCATCCTAAAACGCGTCCCTTGTGACGCGTTGCGTGGCGTAACGTGGCAAAGGTACCTCCCTAACAGGAACAGGCTTCAGGGGGAAACTGAGGCAAGTGAAAGCCCAACTGGGATACCATGGCTAGATACATGTTAAAGTTTAAATCATTCAAAACTTTAGCATTTCCATATATTTGAAGCATCTTACAAGTTGCTTTGACTAGGCTGAAAATACCCCCCAAAAAGTGGTGTTTTAAAGGAAAACTTACATTGTTTCAGGCAAATTAATTCCTTCTTAGTGGCTTTTCTGAATCTGTGTTTTCTCTGAAAAGTTATGTATATAGAGAGGCATCTGGTCAGGTCTAATAATGCCTTTTAAATAATAATATTCAAACCTTTACTTGCTAAACAAATATTTCAAATTATAACTAAAATTTTAGAGCTAAATGGCCATTTTCTACTAATTCTCTTTAAAAATACTCTCACCGAAACACTTTTTCTTTAAATAAAAAAAAAATCCCAGGTTCAAATTAAATTTATCCTTTTGCATTAATCTCTTACATTATACTTCTAATTTCTAGATGTTACACACCTAGGTTCTTTTTAATAAAGGAGAAAAAAAAAAAGGGACATTTTTGTCTGTGGGAGTTCTGCAGTTAAATTCTGGGCTTGTTAACTTTTAACTTGATTGCTTTTGCACAGCAACAACATGTTAGTACTGTTTTTTCCAAAGATTTCTTATTTCACAGTGCTTAATGGGAAAAAAAGACACACAAGTAAAGTAATGGTGCTTCACCTGCCAGGTTATGAAGCCATGGTTGTTTTTATAATAGTTGGAATACCTGGGCAAAACTATGAAGATCTGATTTTGTGCTAAGTAACGTGTTAAATTACAATCTTCATGACAGTGCTCGTAACATACGTTGTACAGCGTAGCCCGTAGCATAGAAATAAGAATATGAACGAGCATTTAGAACTTACAGGAAGTTCTGTCTGTATTTTTGAATTACATGGTGGGAGAGGCACATGGAGAATGTGTTAAAACTGAGATTCTGGTGCTTTTGGTCAAGGAAAACAGTGGTAGTAACAAAGAAATTTGCATGCAATTTTAGTTGATTGTTTTTTACTTTAAAATATTTTTCAGAAATAGTGTTAGACTAACCAACAGGTCCCCCAAAGATAAAATCCAATCTGCAGACCACAAGAAATGTCAAAACAATGTAAAAATACGCTACCTCTTGTTTTAGTATAGCAGAACTATTGAGTGTACCCTTAGAAAGAGGAGAGAAAATAAAATGATTTTTCAGCTAGCAATTGATTGGAAACACTAGAAATTTATTACATCCTTAGGTTTATAGCAACAACCACATTACCATTATCATAAACCACCAGGGCCTAAATTTGGAGCACAGTGTGTGTTGCAGGCATAAAATAAAAGGCAAAAGCAAATCACAGAAGAAAATTCAAAGGCTTTTAGAGTACTCTCTTAACTGTAAATTACTTCTGTGATTTTAAGCATGATTGGTTCTGATGAAACTTTCAATAGCAAAAAAATAAAGGAAAAATTATGATTCTAAGGAAAATAAATGTTATTCCTAATTTTTTAGGTCTCCTCCCATTACTTAGCAAGGAGTGGATTTTTTTTTTTATTGAAATGCTTTAATTTTTCCCAGTTTGCAGTGGAAACCTGCATGAAGCCTCTGGGGAGGGGAGTTAGTTTCTGCCACACAGAATTCTTTTTCATGCTCACTTCAATTTACATGGTATATCCAGCATCTTTAGTTCTACATTAACCCTGTTTGAGTAGCTACTTGGGAATAACTTCATCACTTCTTTGGTGAAAAGTGGTAACTGTTTAACAACTTGTATAAGACAGGAAATGAAGTAGTGTCTTTGTAAATTGCAGATAAATTTTCATAAGGAAATGTAATTACTCAGGCTAGAAATTGGCCAGAATATCAAGTTAAAATTGCTGCATCTGCAAAAAGTTCTCGGTTTGCTATTTTATCGGGGAGGTGACTTGAAGTAGTATTGTATACATTTGGAATCATGATGGATTACTTCTGAGACCTAATGCTTGTGATGCCTCGCACTGTCAGTCAGTGAATCCAATGCTTATTTAAAATAGATTTGCCACCTTATTGAAACCGTGCTGTTTCTTGCCATAGTGTATGGCGTTACTTTGAGGTTTCCTCTCAGTGACCAAACTTGTACGCTCTTGTAGAATCGTAGAACATTTGGGGTTGGAAGGGGCTTGTAAAGGTTATCCAGTCCAACGCTCCTGCAGTGAGCAGGGACACCTTCAACCAGATAAGGTTGCTCAGAGCCCCATTGTCCAACCTGATGTTCAATGTTTCCAGGGATGGGGCTTCTACCAGTTCTCTGGGCAACCTGTACCAGTGTTTCAACACCCTCATTGTAAAAAATTTCTTCCTTATATCTAGTGTAACACTATCCTCTTTTAGTTTGAAAACATTACTACTTACCCTGTCACTACTGGATTTGGTTAAAAGTGTCTCTGTCTTTCTTATAAGCCACTTTTAAATTTTGACAGGCTGCAGTAAGGTCTCCCTGGAGCCTTCTCCAGACTGAACAACCCCAGCTCTCTCAGCCTGTCCTCATAGAAGAGGTGCTTCAGGCCACCAGAGTGTCCCAGCTTTGGATTTGCTCGAGCAGGTTCATGTCTTATGGTAGGGACCCCAGAGCAGGACACAGCATTCCAGGAGGGATCTCAAAGGAGTGGAATAGAGGGGCAAAATCACCTCCCTTGACTTGCTGGCCACACTTCTTACGATGTTGCCCAAGATGCGATTGGCTTTCTGGGCTGTGAGCGCACATTGCTGGCTCACGTCAGCTTGTCACCCACCAGCATCCTCAAGTCCTTCTCTGTGGGGCTGTTCTCAAACCCTTCATCCCCCAGCCTGTATTGATAGTGGGGTTTGCCCCAGCCCAGGTGCAGGTCCTTGCACTTGGCCTTGTGGAACCTCATGCTGTTCATGTGGACCCACTTCTCCAGCTTGTGAATCTACTGAAGTGTGATGAAATTGCTGTTAAAAGTGACATTACTACAGGCTGCATTGATCTGTATGTTTTACATTTTTTCCAGCATCCATACTGTGCTTTACTTCAGACAAGAGTGGTTAGGTCTGGGTTTGATCAATACATTTGTAACTTTTTATTCCACTTTGAAGGTTCTGTTCTTAACCTGATATGATAAATATGTTTCACTGCATTCCCGTAACTATTCTGTTTCTTAAATCTTGGCACTGGACTTCATTTTTTTAATGAAATATGTTTCATTTCTATTTGTCCTATGTTAATGTTTCAGTATGTTTCAGGTGGCTTTTTCAAATAAAAAAAGGTCATGAATTGAAAAGATTAGGAAAAAAAAGAGTAGGAAAAAAATTAAGTTGTTCAAAACAGTAGAGGTTTTTGCTTTTAAATTAAAAATTGAAGCAACTTAAATTCCCAAACTCTCCTCACATCTCCCTTGGAAACTACCTCCTTTACAGTAACTTTGTGGTCTTGATGATATTCACAGAGAAGCTGCTTTACTGAATAAAGAAGTTCTTTAAGTTTTCAGTTTTGGAACATTACCAGTGTGTCTGAACCCAGGTTTCAAATTTTACTGGCATTTTGTTGGCAAACCAATTTTTTGGAGTCCTTTCTTATTTGGGTATGTTTCCTGACACCTTTGGCTGTATGGTACTGTGTTTTAAAATTCTCTTTTTCTTTTTCTTTTTTTTAAGAGGAAAAGCCTATAAACATATACAAAGGACTAATTATAAAATATCTGGTATAAAAATAGAGAGACAAGAAAATTACCAGCTGAAAAATGCCGTCAGCTGAAAAAATGAGCATTTAAGGGTAGAATTTTACTCTGCCTGTTCAGGAGGCCTGATTCTTAAAGCAATTCCAGAAGCAAAGTGTGTGCTGTTCTGAAGCCTAATATGGTAATTTAAATCAAGCATAAGTACATGGGTGGTAAGGGAGAGGTGGTTTGGTCTTCCCATCTATCCACTGGCCTCTTTTACTGTTGTTTCCCTTTTGCCACTGGTAGTGTTCATTTATGGTGAGCCAGATTATTGATCCAGCTGAAAAATAACTCACATCACTTTGCCCTACTCACAGTCTTCCTATATACTGTGGTCTTGTTGAAACTATATTGTCATTAGTGCACTGCTCTCAAGGACTAACCAACTAGCCAAAGTATATAGACGTTGCTAACCTCTGTCGTTCATAGTACCAGTACATTCTTCCTTGCTGAACATGTTGTGACTAGTATAGGACAATCTTATTTTTGTAGTGTTTATTGAAGTAGGGTACAAGAAACTAGCAGTCCAAGGTTCTGGACTTTTTTAGTCTTCCACAAGTCTGGGATATTGTAATCTCTCAAAAATGCTTTTTGTCACTGACGTAGGACTTTATCTTACCCTCCAGGACTCCCGTTCTTGGCAGGCCCTGGCTGCCCCGTGCCCGGGTCTGTGATGTCCAGAGGTAGAGCAGCGACTCTTTCACGGGCACCCCCTTGCCGTGGGGAAGGAGCTTGCGTGCCCTTGTGAGGTTGAGAGCTGTGCTGGTGGTGGCATGTGCCTCCGGTGGGGTCTCCCAAGCCAGACAGGTCTCAGCTGAAGGGTCAGACACAGTGTGTCCACGGGCAGGATGGGCTCACTAACCTTCGGGCACCATCCTAGGAGAAGGACAACTCTGACTGCAAACCCGGGCAGATGGAGCTTGTTTAGCCTTGTAAGGCTCCATCTCAGAGAAGGACACTCTAACCAAACCTACGACCCGAGGACTTCGCTGTCACCATCCAAGCTCGCTAGGCCCTGGCAGATGAACCTCAGGTGTAAAGGGTGGAGCCAGTTCCGCGCACCCTGCGCCTCACCTAAAAATCCACTGCGCAGGACCGAAGGGTGCACTCATCGCTTGCAGTGAGCGTGGGAAGAGCCCTTCCCAGATCTTCATTCGCGAAGCCAAGCCATGATGATGATGATAGGCAAAGTTATAACTGCAGAGCAGTAAGACTCCTATTATTTAAGCAAGACTCACTCGGTAGGATTAACAATATAGGTGGTGTTCTACCTGTCTCAACTGTGAGACGCAACCTTTTGGGAGCCTGCATGTTGCACCTCACGTATAAAATGCTGCATGGAAAATGGAAGATGGATAAAATTAAATATTTAGGCTAGTAAGAGAGTGTGAAAATCTGTGATCTTATTTGGGATAGGGAATTCCAGTGAATAGCCTTTGGGCTAAATTGTGAATTGTTAATGGCTAGTTTCCAACTGATTTCGGCCAAACTTAAAGGACAACTAGAAACACCAAATAGCGATACCAAGTTTCTGTGCATTTCCTGGAGTCAAAAAATCACAGAGAGTGGAAGGGATCCCTGAAGGTCTCTAGTCCAACCTCGTTCTTTTGAGCAGGGTCAACAATGAATTCAGACCAGGTCAACGATGAATTCAGACCGGCTTGCTCAGGGCACTTTCTAGTCAGATCTTGAACACCTCCAAAGGCAGAAATACTCCACAGCCCCTATGGGCATCCTGTTCCAGTGCTTAGTTATCCTCAGAGTTCAATGTCATTCGGAAACTTGATTAATACACGTCATATTATCTCTTACAGGTCATTGATAAAGATATTAAAACATTAAATAGGGTAGATCTCAGGATAAACCCCTGAGGAACAGCAGTTGTATCCAAGGTAGAGTAGAAACTATTACTTTTCAGTCCCAGAATTCAGACACTTTTTGCTCATCTGGTGTGCATCCATCTAGACCACAGCAGCCAAACTTGGATACAATGGTGCTGTGAAAGACCATCTCAAAGATGATTGCAACATTTGCCCTTCTCCATTCATCTGGGACTTCCCCTGATCTCCATAATCATGATGACAGAAGACAGCCTTGATGTGCTGTCAGCCAGCTCTCCCAGTGCTATCAGATGCATCCTATCTGCTCTCACGGACTTGTATGAGTCAAGATTTCTTCAACGATTCATGAGGTCAATGCTTTTCTACTGTTGGTATTTCCTCTTCTCCTTGAACCCTGTCTGTATGTGTAAAGGCCTGGGAGACCTTGTTGGAGAAGACTGGGGGAAAGAATGCACTGAGTAACTCAGCCTAATGTGTGTCTGTTGTGCTTTTTCCTCTGTCATCTGCAAGCCCACATTTTCCATGTTTATTCCCATCATTTAGCAGTAGAAGTTTTTGTTGCTGTTTCTTGCCAATCCCTGCTATAGTTGAGCTTCACTTTCCTAACGTCATCCTTACTTGTCTGGACAGTACCCTGTATTTCTCCTTTGTAGCATTTCTCCTTGCTTCCATCTCTTTTGTATGTTCTTTTTACACTCATTAATTCCCTTTTTAGCCAAAGCAGTTCCATTGTTCATCCCCTTGTTTTCCTCAGTGTTGTGATGGACCATTGTGCTGACTGTGGGAGGTTGTCTTTAAAGACCAGGTCTGTTGAGCTCCTTTGTCCTTCAGAGCTGCCTCTTACAAGATGCCATCTATCAGATCCTTGAATAAACTGAATTCTGCTCTTGTGAAATCCAAGGTTTGTACTCTTGCCTTTCTCATTCCTCTCAGTATCCCCAACAGCATTGGTTTATGGTTCCTATGGCCAAAGCTGCCACAGATTACCACCTCCACAATACTTGTTTGTAGCAGATGGAGCTGATCACTCCAGTTGATCATCTGATATTTCTGTTAAGAGCTTGTCCCTAGCATTCCACACAAGTCAAATGGATTGCTTGCATCGCACTTTGCCTTTTAGCAGGCATCAGGAGGTGGAACTCTCCCATAGGAATCAGGATCTGTGATCTGCAGATGTCCTCAAGTTGCTCAAAAAGACTTTCCACTTCCTCCTCCTGATTAGATGGTCTGCAGCAGAGTCCCACCATGATGTCATTCTTGGTGGCTTCTCCTCTCATCATGGCCAGCCAGCTGCCAGTAGGTCTACTGCCTGTTTTACAGACGACTTCTGTTCCGTGTCTTGGAGCTCCTTCAAACATTCATGTTCTCATGAAAACAGGCTACCAGTTGAGAGAGAGAGACACACAGATCAGTGCTACCAGCAAGGAGTCTGCAGTCTGAGCTCAGGAATTACCTATTCTGCTGGGCCAGCACAACCTCTGGCAGGCTATTCAACACCCAGAGCTTGGAATCAAACACAGCCGCATGCAGCTGAGGGCTCTGCAAAGAAGATGGAGGGCAATGGGGGAGAGTTTAGGAAAAATATTGGTAGACATACTGCTGATTTTCAAATTGGGCATAATGGACAGAAACAGTGGATATAAAGTAGTAACGCAAGTGTTCAGGGCACCTTTTTGTCCAAAATTATAATTAAAAAAACTGGTCAAAAGGCATGTTCCTTTCCATTTGACTGAAAATTGAAAGGTTTTTTATGTTGCTTTTATAATACTCTATAAACAAGGTATTTAAGAGCAAGATTTTTAGACAGGGAACTGTCAGGGAAGTGAAGGGAGAAATCGGTTCATAACTTAACCCTCTTTTGCCCAGGTATTTTAACATCTGGAATGTAATGCTGCCTGTTGTAATACCTCTGCAATACTGTAACACAGCAGGATGCATTAATGAGAGTTTCAACCTTAAACCCACAACATCAATGAAATTTATAGTTGTCAGGCCATTAACATTATTCAAACATAGTTTTTGTGGATTCAATTCCCATTTTACGTTCATGCAGGAAGAAAAGTCATTGTGTTGACTAGCCATGAAGACAGAGTCCTCCTTAGACTTGAAATTTCTATAAAACAATTAAGTATTATTTATTACTCTTGACAGCATTCATAGTACGCACTACAGGGCAGGGGGAGGGGATTTATATAAAAATTTGTCCTAGAATCTCTCTCTCAATATTTCAGCTGGTTTAATATTCCTGAATACCAGAAGTGCCTTGCTCACGTTTTGGAAAATACCACAAAAATGCTCACAGCTGAAAAGAAAAATTTACATAAAATTCTAGTGTTCTGTAGGCCCCATCTGATATTCTTTCTGATGGGTAAATTTGTCTTCAGACATTTCATGTTTCCCCACTCTTGTATCTCAGTGTGGTCTTTCGACTTAATATGTAGAGCAAGTTAGTTAAAGAGCACAAAAAAGTAAGAGAATTTCTTGAAGGAAAAAAATTTTTGAGGAAAATGTGGTGAGCACTGTGATTAAGTCAGTCTGCAGAAAAATGAAATCGTTAAATCTGCAACTGATTAAGTTGAAAGAAAAGAAGGGAAGTCAGTATGTAAAAAAGCACATGTATGGTTACTCGTTCTGGTAAGGAAAATCCAAGTTGTTTCTCCTGGAAAAAAACCTACAAGCTTACACAATTTACAAAGCTCTGAAGTTTGAGGGGGTGGGGGGGTGGTTGGTGCGTGGTTATGTGGAGTTTTTTATTATTGTAGGTTTCATGGTAATTCCAGCACAATCTAAGGAAGTAGTAAAAATAAATCTATCTGTCTCTAAGCTGTGTCAGTCTGGGTAGTAACAACTTACCCATGTTGTGTCCATTAAAGAATTTCTTCACGGCTCTTAAAAGTACAAATTTGGTCTCTGTATTTAATATGTTGTTACCTGCTGCCAAGCCTCTAATAGCTGCATTCATGTGCTCTGTTAATCTTATCTCTTTGTTCTAGAAGCCTGTGTTTTGGATTCATAATTAGCTTTTCTTCTTGCTCCGATTATTTTCCTCCCATCAACGCAGAACATGACTCTTTCTCTTGCCTATTTAAGAACAAATATGTGAATAGAGAAGTTACAGAAATCAGTGCATTTCAACGAAACTCATAATCTTTTCCTCACTGTGCTTCCACATTTAAATTAGATATTCATGCTGCAAACCCATGACCTTGGTGTTGTAACTGAAATCATGCTGTTCCCAGAAGACAGGGCTGCAGCCTCATGAGCTACAGAGGATTTTCCCCTAGGTTCTAGTGTAAGAAGAGGTATAATTCTAATGTTAAAAGTTGGGGGTAGATAGGTGAGCCTGGTCTCAGTGTGTAATCCGAAGGAAAGAATTGTTGAGCTGTAATCATGTGACTAGGAAGGGGACTGGCAAAGAGATCTTCTGGCTCTTACTTTTTGACAATGTCTCACTGATTTAGTGAGAAAATATCGCGAAGCCTCGTAGAGGCTGTCAGTTTGGGTTCAAGTATTTCTCGTCAACAAAGGCATTTGAGGTCCAGATTTTCCTTGGTCCTCCAGTAACTTCCCATTTTGATCATCATGAAAGCAAGCCAGCCGTTTGAGAGATATTATGAAACCTTGGGGATCCTACTTGCATTTTGCTACCGATACAGCCCAAAGAGTTACTGAGGTCCTGCTTTTCAACCTGCAAAGAAGAAGGGATGGATAGTTCCTTAGCTTGTCACCTGCCTGAAGACGTGTGTCTGTGGGCATTGGGGGGGACGATTCTGCTTGCAGATGGTCCTTGCTGCCCATGGACACTTTCTTGATTGCAGAACTTGAAAAGCCTTTCATACGAATCTGAAATTCAGAGGAAATAATTTGGAACGGTACGGTTTGCTGGTTTGGACTGTATGCATCTCCAAGACGAGATTGCTTTAATGTGAGTGAACGTGGTGGTTGTGCCCGCGTTAGGAGTAGGCTTACAGGCTATACATCACTTTCTTGGTTTACCTTGCTGGCAGCATCTTGAATATCTGTTTTATCTGTTATTAACTTCCTGAAATGTGAAATGGAGGAGGTTCGTAGTAGAGTTCAGATCTGTTTTAAAGTGGCTGGAACAAAGTTCTCACAGTAGGGTTTTTTTCTTCTTTTTTCAAGTCTCGCATTGACTCATTTGGTGGTGTTAAAGTGCACTTTCCACTTATCCCCTGAGGAAAGTTAGTATTCTTTTAAGTGAAACTATTTTAAAAGCAGAACACAAGCCTAAAATAAGCCAGTGTTCTCTAGAGTTCTCAGAAGGTGTAGATTTATTTACTGTAGTTAAATCATAATTAGTTCTCAGGGGATAGTGTATCTTTTAAACTGCTTTATTGCCACCATATTGGTTTTCTAAATAATCAGAAACTGCTGCTCTTATATTCTGTAGTATGAACAAAAAATTGCTGTAAGTAGAAACAAATGTTTAGAATTGCTAGTTGTCACTTACTAAAGATAGTGACATGGAAAAAATAAGCACTTCAAGAAAATGTGAAGAAATACAAAACGTGTGTTATCAGAAGGCACCTTATATGAACTATGGCTGTAACTTTTTCCAGCGTAATAGATACAGTAATGTTTTACATTATCATTTTTCAGTTAATCTTTTTTTTTATATATATTCTAATGCTTTTTGGTCAGGAATAAATGTTAACTGAAAACGGATAAATCGTGGTGCAATGTTAATGTAAAATATTACCTGATATTTAAGCCTAGATTTTCATGAATGTAGCTTAGTGTTCCAGCTGATAAGCATGGAGTGTTTTTTTTCCCCACTGGCAGGTTAATGTTTGAGTTGCCTGAGGAGATGGGTTTAATAGCAATTGCTGTTCGACAAACGCAAGGGAAAGGTGAGTATGTTTCCTTCTAGTTGTAATAAATGTGTGTTAAACATACGAAATAGGACATTTTAATGTCACCTAGCTGCCTTAAAGATACATTATGAGTATTTTTTATAATATAATCTATAGAATAATTGTGTTCTCCTCCTGCTTGAACTGTGGATTCAAACTTAAAACCTAAGTTAATAGAGACCAAAGTAAACATTTTCATGATGTTTGGTGGCTTTTGCAGAAATGATTTAGTGGTCTTCTAGTTTCTGCCAAAAAGTCTCCCCAGTCGTGGAAACTGCCATCACTACATTTAGTGTAATACAAGTCAGACTCCTGACCTCCTTTTTGACTTAACTGGAACAAGACTGGGTCTTGACTTTCTCTGAGGTAGAGGTTTCTTGAGTCTGCAGGAGCTGCCTGAACTGTCATGTGGGTGTTCACAATCTTTTGCAGATAAATGTAAGCAACTTCTGTCCCTTTCCCAGGAAGGTGCTGGCACTGATTTGAAGGCTACGTTCATTTTATGAGAAGAACACTGTGCCCAGCCTATTAAGCTCTTCTGAGCATAGACCTACGTGAAAATGCTTACCTGGCTTTCAGTATAGATCTAGCTTGTGCCAAAGTGGCTCACGGTGTGGATGAATTTCTCTATGCACGCAGAGCATTTCACAAATACTTCTTCACTTAAGCAAAGCAGGATTTTTTTAAATGTCTATGTTACCAGACACCAGGAAAATCCTGGAAGCAAGTCATTTTAGGACATTCTAGGAAACTGAGTAGCAGCACGCACATTAAACAACCTGCCGGGGTTTTTTTAAGAAAAAGCTTTGTGCTTTAACCATTTTTCCTTCAAAATGAGTTTGGAAGCTCCGTTACAGGACTTACGGTAGATTCTTGGCTGGATAGTATTGAATTGTTCTCTTTTGTAGTTGTCTTTATTAACAAAGTGATCTTTTTCTTATAAATATCTTTTTCTTGAGTTGAAGTTAACTGCTTTTCTCTCTCCTGAGGTCGTGGTGGAAATGTCTGGCTCAGTCCTGTGGGCTGCGCGCTATCCACTTTACATATCACCATACCTCTACATTCCAACTTGGGCCAGAGAATTCCTTTTATTCAACACCTGGTGTCCTTGGCAGTGGTAGAGGCAGTTAGATCAATACCAGGATATAAGGTATGTCATTTAATTTTATCTCGTAATTCTTGTTTCCCTTTTCATTAAACTCAGATTCTAACTATGTCTTCCATGTATAGAATGACTGAATACATAATGTAGTTCTTCAGTGCTTAATATAGTGGTAAATTCAGCCTTCATACTTGCTTGATTATTTATATGTTTTAAGAAATCTAGTACACATATGATGAATACTGTCTTTTACTGAACTGATTAAGTATACTACGCTCATTTCACTCATAATCGTATGAAATTTAAGTCTCAGTCTTCAGCAGTAAAGAAAATGTCAGTTTTGTTTGTCTAACAATTGAGTTAATTTGTTTTGATTTTTTAAGGAGTTGGGGAAGAGGGAGGGGAGAAAAATGAATAAAACTGACAAATTCTTTTCTGCTTTTTTGTTGGTGCTGTTTCAGTAGTCACTTTATCGCTTTTGAAGGATTTTTCCAACCCTTGTTTAAGGTTGAAAACTGATTTCTAAAGCAAGAACTTAGGAGTATTGCCCTCAAGAGGGAATCAAGTGTCCTGTCATCAGTATTAAAATGAAGAACCAGTCTTCTTCATCACCTCATACATCTCATTTTTAATGTTACCATTTCCTAATATTTGCTAACTATAAAACTTTGGTATTTTACAGAAGTAGTTAACTAAAGCATGTGTTTCCTATATTACAGAAAATCAATGACTTATACACATTTACACATGAACTTTATTATAGTGGCACCCAGTAGCTTTGCTGTAGTTTAGGGTCTGACAGCCTTCCTATTAAAACCTTCTAAGTTCAGTGCTTCATAACTTGACTATAAAAACAAAATGCTTCAGGCTAAAATTTGCAATATAAAGTGTTTGGCTAGAGTGAATAAATTAACCATTTAGAATAGAAGGGACAAGAGTTAGTTTTATAAAATACGAGTCTGACTGGGGAAGGAGTTAATTTATGAATGGAGGTGGTTTTGCTTCTATACGCCTACCCTCATATACTGGGGAAATTTTTATTTTATTCCATTCAAGAGGAAAAAGGTGACTGAAGTACTAAATATTAATATAAAAATAGTATGTATCAGCAATACTTTTAGTGTACATAGCACGTGTACAATATATAACTTCCTATGACCAAGACAGAGCTACTGAATCTCTTTGATAGTACATCCACCTTAGAAAATGGGTGAAACCAGTGTTAAGGGTCTGGACTCAAAGCAAGGAAATTCAAAGATTTATCACAAACTCATTGTTTAAATTTCCCTGTTCGACTCAGTAATGCAGTCATTTTCTTTATGACACCCGTGACATGGAAACTGCAGCAGCTGCAAACAGTGGGCTAATCTGTAGATGAGGTTTCATTCTCTCCTCCAAATTTTCATAACTCTGTGGGGGAGTGTTGGAACCTTAATGATACTTCAGCGCACTTTAATGTCGTTCGCTATGCTCCAAGTCCGTTTCAGGATTTCCATTCAAAAAACTGAAATACCTGTGTCTCAGTTTATCAGCCACTCATCATTTTTAGGATTGTAATAAATTTATTCCATTCAAGAGGAAAAAGGTGACTGTGCTGAACAGGCAGCAACTGAGGCCTTTGTTCTGGGTCCTCACAGAGAAAATCTGACCGCTCAGTTGGAAGTTTTACTGTCAGATGTTTGTGCTGCAGGCGCAAATGGGCCTTATATCAAGAGAACGCTTTACTTTCCCATTCTGAGAACAGCAGACAAACCTCTCCAGTAAGTGAAGATAAGAGTGCGCTCCACTTCCAGCGTCTTTTGTGACACCCATCATTTCTCTGACACACGGATAGTTGTGCAGCACCTTGTAACTCCATTTTTGTGGCAAAGTTTCTGCTGTGTAGTTTATGTTGTGAGAATACCCAGCTGACTTGGTTGTTCTTCAGGCTTGCTGCCACTTCAGCTGCAGAGCTAGTGTCTGTAGAAGTGTACATTTTCCTTAAGTATGATCTACTGAATAGCTCTTTGGAAGATCTCTTAACACTGATAACACTGTTTAACTGTGTCATACTTCAAACGTCTCAAGAGTCTTCTGTAAATCTTTCCCCAGTGTGAACAGTCCAGTTGTTGAATACGAATTGGTGGTATTCTCTTAGAATGCTTTGATAGCAAAATCAGGTAGTATTTCCTGTCAAAATAAGTGCAATGGACTCCTCTCTGGCCTTTAAATCTGTCACGAAAGTAGACATGGACCCAGGTGGAGTTTTCACACATCCTGTAAAGGGATTTCATAATCTACAATAGGAGGGAATGCGACTCTTGTAGTCCTGGAGCACCTCCTGTAATTTGTCTCCAGGGATACAGTCATATGCAGTTTTTCAAACTACAGGAAGCACATTTGCTTTCTTTTTGCGTTTAAGTAGCCAGTGCAAAGTGCAGTTCAGTTCTGTGATTTCAACAAAAACTTCTCTATTGCGCTGGAACAATGTCACACAGCACAGTTTGTGTTTCCAGCTCCATGGTGTTGCTTGAGCGTAGCTGCTGAAAGCATGAATATATTTAGGATATTACCGAAGTATTTACATAGTTGTAAACTGGACTTTCTCCTGTCTGCTAAATTTCCTTTCTGAAATTCAAGATGCCATTGTCTCCTTGGCTGGTTTCTGCAAGGATCCTCAAATATGGAGTGGATGTTATCGTGGGCTTACCCTGATTGCTTATCAGCAGTGAGCTGCAGTGGCTGCCACAGTTCGCATCTTTCTTGAATAGATTTTTAAATCTTTAATAGGCACTCATGAATGAAGGAGATGAATTCTCTGAAACCTCACAATTTTGAGACTGAAAATCTCTAGCATCTTTAGTCCTCCATTTGGTCACTCTAAAACTTTATTATCTGCCATACTCTTTTTTGTTCTTTTTTTAGTAAATAGACACTTTTCTCTGACAGCTGCCAGTCTCCCTTGTAAACCATGTTAACCATGTTACTGTGACTTTTTTGGTAACATTTGTGGAGCACTTAAATAGGTTCTCGTTATGAAGAGCAATTGACAGTATCACATTCGGAGTGGCAAAGAGGTGCAGAAAATACAGAATACGGAGTGATGAAAGAGCCATGTTCTTGTAATCGGTATTGAAGAGTAAAGTGTTTCTAAATGTATGTTTTTGTTTCTTTAGGATATTGATCTGCGAGTGAAATGGCCAAATGATATTTACTACAGTGATCTCATGAAGCTTGGTGGAGTTCTGGTAAACTCCACCCTTATTGAAACAACATTTCATATACTTATTGGTAAATGTCTGTTTTCAAGCTTTTCTATAGCTTTTTTTCTGAAGAAATTTGTTATTAACGTCTTTGTAAGTTCAAATGATAAGGACAAGAGCAAATAATGACAGCAGGCATAAGGAAATAAAGCACTATATTAAATCAAAAGGAAGCACAAAAAGTACATGTTACCATTCTTCTTAATAATTCCATATGCTTGACCAGGAAGATGTAAAGGCAAGCATCTCAGTTGATGTAGTGGAGTTCAAAGAAAGACCGTTATAGGAGAGAGGGAAGATGTCTTCCTTGATCTATTGCAAAACCAGTGGAATATACCAGAAAATGTATCCATTTTTTCTCCAAAAGAAGTTGGTGGTTTTTTTTTGGAACTTAACCAGTAATTAAATAAAGAACGTGCTTCTAAATCAGGAGAAAAAGAGCCCCATACACATAATAATGTTTTCATTTCTTCTTTCATCATTTTAAAATGTATTCGTAACTTGTTTCTGATGATACCTTTCTAGACACTGGAATATTGCTAGTGAAACAGCAGCGAATTAATGATTTGATTAATCAGTCACTTTAGTTCTCTCAAAAAGTAAAATTCACAAAGCAATTGAGAAAGCTGGGTCGTGGAGCACAGTGGCAATCTGTTCGTTCATTGTGAATTCAAACCAGTCTACCTGGAAAGCGAGTTCCAGAAAGGTAGCACAGCCAATCCCCAAAAGACTGTACGTGTATTTTTCTAGGAAGTCCCAGTGCTGAAACAGGGCAAGACATTTAGGTGCACAAATAAGAATTGAGATTTTTTTTATCATTTCAAGTCTGATAATCATCCTGCTATACGTTAAGGCAAATTTTTCCGCTAACCAGCAGCAGGACAGATCTGTCAGACATGTTTAGAAACCTGCCAGCAGAGCTCTAGGTTCTGGTTCCAAAAATGATTCTCTTGTGTCTAAAAATTAAGTGGAAGTTCCTTGGCAAGTCTAAAATGTTAAAGAAGATGGTGATATTTGGCGTATGTTTGAATGTAGCACAGTAGATAAGTAAAGAATCTTTTGGGCATGGTATTGTTTCTGTCAAGGTGCTGTAAACTTTAAACTATGAACAAGCAAAACAGTTTTAGTAGTCATCATCTCCTTCTGTGAAACACACCCAGCCGTTAGATTTTCTGTTCAGCTGTTTCAGCCTCCATTCTGTACATGTAATCTACATCGACATGTAGTCTGCACTTACAGAACGGAGGTCGCACTGAGAAACTTAAAAAGTGTCTCAGTCTCTGTGCCCTGACAACCATTTACTGTTTCTATATGTTTGTCCAGAGCCTGTTCTGGTTAACACAGGAAAAGCAAAAATGGCTCCAAAAATAGCTCATCATATCAAGTATCTCTTTGGACATTACATATTTGGTTGGGACCTTGTGTTTCTTACTCTAAACAACAAAATCTGGTTCCAGTGGAGACTTCCGGTGTGCATACTCTCCGATGTCCGTAGGAGTCATCTTGGTGGTGATAGGTCTGAGGTATATACAAAGATTAACATTTTCAACAAGTTTCTTTCAAGAGGAAACTTCTAAGATTGAAACTTACTTGCCTACATAGTAGTCGTAAGGACCTTTTCCATCATTTCAGTGATGTATGTCACTGAGAGTTGTAGCGGTGACTCACGACGTCTAACTTCTTGTATTAGAAAGTGGTAATGAGGTCAGACTGCTATCACAGGAAAGATAAGCATCACCCACTTTCTACAGTCATGCAGATCCCTTACCTAGACCTCACTGTTTGCATGGCACTCGTTAAGAATATCCCATATATGAGCGTAACAATCAAAGATCATCTACAAAGCTTCGCTGCTCTGAAAAGTTCCTCAGAAGAACAAGGCAAAGGGTAAGCCTGCCTTTTCACCTGCACCACATGCTCAAGGCCTGACAGATGACAGAGCTCATGTTCATACTCCGAAACATGTTTTTAAAAAAATATTTTTTAAAAAAGAACTTAATTGTTGTGGGACTTTTGAAAGAAGAGTTCTGCAGAGGAGTATGCTTCAGTAATGTAAGGGCCAGACTCAGAAATGACATAGGTAGCCAAAACCGAGTGGAATGCGAGGGACAGCCAATGTGCTTGACCTGCAAAAGCTCTGTCTGCCACTGTGTGCAGCTAAGGCACGTCCCAGTAGCGCACAGATGCTGAAGGCAGGCTGGCTTTAGAACTGGAAGATGTATTAGCCACATCAGCACACTGGAAGATGAGTGCTAAATGTTTGATTTCACTCTTCTCACACGGGCAATACAGAGATGCCTGAAGAGTCCTGAGCATCTAATATTTTTCAAATTAGCTGGATACGTTTTCCCACTGCATTTATCCCAGACACTTCTGCCTCAGTTGAGCTCATCATCTCAGTATGCCTCTGGTGTCTGTCTCATTTTTTGGATTGCTGAGTAGCGATCTCCATGCGTACCAGCTGAGTGCCCTGAGCCTGCAGATGAACTCCTAGGCCCTCCTGTGCACCCCGACAGTACCAATCACAGCGTAGTGGCCATGGTCGCTCTCTCTGCACTTGTTCTGTATTGGAGTGTAACAGCTGAGTTGGGGTTGTGGCATGGCACATCATATTCTGCAGTTCATTTTCCTTTGCCTCTTTCCAATAATACATTTTGCCTCATTTCCATGGGATCAGTGTATTGGGACTGGTATCACTGTGGCTTTCTTTGCCTGCATTCTCGGACTAGTTTAAAGTCAAAAGCTCCTTTTCACTGAAGAGATCCTTCTTCTCATGGTGTGAGTTACTTCCATATATGAATAGTCTCGTTAATAGCAAATTTACAAAACGGTGCGTCTGGACCTTCTTGCAGATGAAGTGTATCATGTCTAAACTTGAGTGACAGGCAGAGCTTTTATCCCAAATGTCTGAGGAAAGAAAAATCCAAATTACTAGGAGAAAAAAATAAACAGGTAATACAATATGTTTCTTTACATCCCTCAAAGCCTATTTCAGCAGGCTGCAAAAAAAGGCCCCAAGAGCCGTGTTTAAATAAGAAGGCTTTCTGCCAACGTTATTCTAGCTGGAGAAATCGCAGTGAGAGTCTTGAGGCTTCTAAAGGATATGCTGTGGTAAGATAGATTAAGCGAACTGGAGTTTTACACAGCAAAGTTCTGGGCTTTTCAGAGCATGCCAAACAAAGCTTATCAACTGAGTAAAAAGGCTAAATTTTCAGAAATGGCAATCAGCTATCTGTAGTAAACAGAAAGATCCCTCAGTTAAATGGTAGGCTGAAGGAGAAAACTGTGTCTTTGAGTATGATCAATGATTCGCTCCTAATTAGCTGGCGAACTGTCGTCTTCCAGGGAGTAAAAGAATTCTTCACTTTGGTGGGGTTGTACCCAACGTGTGTTACCACTTAGTGACTTCCTAACCCTCATTGACAGGCCCGTGTGTTGTTAAAAGACTGCACTGGGTTTGCTCCTACAGTTCTGAGGAGGCGTTTTAAGGGTAAGGAACAAGTAAAATCTGGACTGAGATTTGTAATTACTCAAATAGGAAAATTTGAAGGTGCAAGAGGCTGTAGAAAAACAGCTACTGGAAACATCCTTAGAGATAATGGTATCAAGCAGTTTAATGAAGTACTGACTTTCTGGTGGTAACAAAGGGTTCGGATTTACTGATCCTGTCGTCTTCTTTTGGTTTGTCTTCTTCAGGCTTTGGATTTAATGTGAATAACAGCAACCCCACCATATGCATCAATGATCTTATCACAAAATTAAATAAGGAAGAGGGGTCAAAGCTGAAGCCTTTAAGTGCGGACTGTCTTATTGCAAGAACTGTAACTGTGCTAGAGAGGCTTATCGATATTTTTCAGGAGAAGGGGCCCAATGGAGTTCTTCCCCGTTACTACACGTACTGGGTGCACAGGTAAGTATAATGTTCTTCTCAAAATTTCTTTTAAGGAAGTTGGAGAGAATTCATGGGTGTTTTGCCTTTTTCTATTAGACTGCCATTAACACCAGTGACATAATTAAAATGGACTCCCAAGTAGGATGTAATTTTTTAAGGGAGAATAAAAATAGCACGTAGTAAAATCAGTGGACTAGCATGAGCTAAAGAATGCTTCTAGGTCTTTTACATGCATCCTCTCAAAGGGAATTGGGAATGTTTCATTTAGCTGGGGATGAAGCTGCCGTACTCATGTCCTTTGTAGAAAAAATAGACTGTTTGGGGTAACTCCGACACTGTTAATTCCACAGAAAGAAATGAAAGCAGGAAGAAAATGCTGCTGAAAGTAATTTTCTGTAAAGAACCAGTGAATTGGGAAATAAAAACATTCTGCTAGACACCAGTCCTCTAAGCTACTTTTAATTGTTTGTACAGTGTCCACCAGTTAATTCCTAACTGCCGGGTTCTCTTTATTTGCAGCGGTAAGCAAGTCCGTCTCCACAGTCAGGAGGGCCCGATGGCGTGGATAGTCGGGATAGATGATTATGGATTCCTTCAAGTCCATGAAGAAGGCAAAGGTGTAGTGTCTGTGCACCCCGATGGCAACTCTTTTGACATGCTGAGAAACCTCATCGTCCCAAAGCATTAGTAGTCCTCAGAGCTCCCTAAAGAGCAAAGGGAGGCTCTTTAGTATTTGGCACCAAGCAGCTAAACTTGCTTAATGGTGGGAAGGGTAGTTCGTAGCTTCAGTTTTGGGTTTTTTCTTCTGATTTTCTGATACCTTTGCTTTTTGATGTGGTTAACTGCAACAGTAAAGAAGAGGTAATTTCCTCATTACTGAAGGCCTTTATTCTTGCATATTAATTTTAAAACACATCTATGTTGCCATTCTTCATAAGCATCTATTCTCTTTAAGGAGCCTGATTGCAAAGGAATGCTTCACAAAGGATGGAACTTTCTCTTCATTTCCACACTGTATTTGATAAACTGAGGTGACAATACTTCCTTTTTGTGTCTCTGTGTTTTTACTATACTTCAGCACAATATTTACATTTATACTAATTTTTTTAAACTAAATTCTGGTTCAAGTGTTGTCTGCAGTGGAAACAGCTGCAAAAGCTCATCTTATATTTCTGAATACTGGGATTACCACTGTGTTTTCAGGCCGAAGTGTAGAGCTTTGCTGATTTGGTTCTTCTCCCTGTCGGCCTGCACCACACTTTACTACCCTGTGCTTTGGTCTCAGGTCTGCAACTCTCTCATGACTACCTTGAGTTCTTGGAGAGTTTTCCAACAGCACGTAAGAACTGTGGTTTGTTATCCAAATTATTTGTACTCTGCTCTTAGTCAATTGGACCTAAGTAAATCATCTCCTATCATCTCCTTTGAATCACAGTCTTGTAAGAGGCTTTAGCCCTGATGAGCACAGCCCACTGGAGTAGTGTGTCTCGCCTCTTTGCAGTCCTCTTATCCAGGTTATTATAGGATCCCGTGTCAGGAGAGGGAACTCCTAAGTAGTTTAGAATTTAATAGTGATTCTGTTGTAATGGCAAAGAAGTTAAGTGAATAATTAAGAGAAAATGCCCAGCCCTTAAAATCCCTGCTGTAAGCAGTGAAAAAGAGTAAACACACAGTTAACCCGTGTGCAAATTCTCTTCCATTGTTTCTGTTGTCACCCCATTTCCCAAAGCAGGGCATCTGGTTTTGCTGCTAACCTTTAAAAGCAAGAGGTTTAACACCTGCTGACCTGAAAGTAGCTTGATTTGGAGGCTGGCTGCCCAGTTACAGTTTAGATGGAACAGCTTGGTCATAACTGGAAAGCATTATGAAGCAGGCATGCGGGAGCTTCCATACGATGGCAGCTTGTCGGGTTTTTCTCCAGGGCAAGATGAGTTTGCACCAGGAGGTTTGGCCACCACAGCACTTCAAACAGGTGTCTGCAAAGGAGAAGTTTGCTGTAGGTGTGATGTGGCCAGCTTCATTTCCTCAAGAAGGCAGCACTGCTTATTACGTTACCTTGTCCCTACTGAAGGTGGATCAACCAAATTGGTTTCCACAAAGGACTTCTGTCTAGTAGCCAGAAATGGATTTCTTAGGTTGAAGTTCACCTCATAAACAATCTGAACATGTTAGTTAGATTGTTTCAGTTACAAAGCCAAGAAGTCTTAAAACAAGGAAACTAGTCTGTAATGGTAATTTAGAGTAATCCTCACATATTAGGGTTTAGGTGGTTTGGCAGCAAGTGCTAGAAATTAAGTTGTCCCTATTACATTTAGGATTTTATGCTCCATATCACAGTAGATTTGTCTGTGTGCCTGGTTGTCTGTGCCCTGCCGTTTTGTTCTCCCCTGTGACCCCCATCATATGAGACCGCACACCAATATTTCATAGAACTGTACAGTGGAGTGTAGACAGCTCTTAATTGGCGTAGTTACAATGGTACACACGAACACCAGTTTTGTGCTTTTTCCTGCCAGATGCTTTCGAAACTGCTTGGGGCTGTTAATTTTTGGCAACTACCTTTATTTCAGAATCAAATATTGATGCATGTTACAATCAAATGAAACTTGAATCTGAGTTAATATAAAAAGAAGAAACTGTTTTTATATACACATCTTAAAAACGTGTGTGTGTGTGTGCATACGTACAGTCGCATATTCCTTGTGCATCTTCACTTCTTTTCTACCTTGTCCTTCAAGCAACGTATGAGTAATGTGTGCTGCTTCAGGTCAGCTGTGGAAAGCACAGCTCTGGTACTGCTTTTCCAGAGACAGAGTTTTACAAAACTTTAGATCTGTACATCAATCCAAGAGCTAAAACCCTGTCTCTGTTTTGGTACTGTAGGGTGTGCCTGTAGAAAGCACCTTTGATTTCACTCGTATTCCAGATATAGACTGATGAGAGCCTGTCGAGATTTCTTTTAATGACCAGGACATACATCAGGTTTTGACGTGAGTTGCTTCCTTAAAACTTGCTCTCCCTTCGCTAGGGACAAGTACTGTGGAAGAATGATGGGGGGAAACGATAAAACACGTTCCTATGTGAAGGGCAGAATGGACCTGCAAACCTGGAGCTAGTGAGCTCCACTGCCAGAGCATCTAGGCAGTAGGCAGATGGATTTTTTTAATAACAAAGTGCTGCAGTATTTCCTGGAGTATTTCCCATTTTGGATTTCTGCATAGCCTTCTTAATGGAAACTTTGTTCCAACTCGGAGTTGTAAGATTATTCCGAAAATTTTTGCATTGGAGAGAAACTTATTGTGGAATTTCCTTTCTGCAAATGAGAACTATCCAAGTGTGGAAGTGCGGGAGCACGGGTGGGTGCAGTGGGAACATGCCGTTTTGCCTCCACTCCTCAGTGGCATAGTCTGTGTGAGTAAAGCTACCTGTTGTCTCAAGGAAACAGCATTTGTTACAAACCTGACCTTTCCTTCAGAGGAACTGAAGAATGTCACAAAGAAGAAAATTCCTGTTGCGTAGTGAGCAGCTGCAGAAGGTCCTTCTGACTATCTGTCAGCTGTTCCTGTCGAAAGCCAGTGAACCTCCCCGTACCACACTCACCTGAAAGCAGATGGCGAGCACAGGCTGTAGTCTTACTCTTTTTGTGCCAAACTTGGCACACCCAGAAAGCCACATTTTTTGAGTGAAAATCACTGTTATTTATTGTTCTTTATGTAGGGCAGACAAATGTGGTGTAAAGTGTCTCTGGGCGTAGGTATGGAGAGAATCAGACAATTCCAGCTCCAGAAGTAATGCACTGAAAATGTTTAATGTCATTCAGCTGTCTAGATCAGTAAAACACCTCTTCCATTGTGAGGCTGATGTCATATCTTAAACTATTTTCTTGATGAAGTGCTTTCAAAAAACATTTATTACAGTGTCCGTAGTTCTGTGACTTCATTTTTTTCCTCCTGGCCTCTGTTATAACGTTTCTCATTACACATTGTGGAAATATTTGTAGAGATTGTTTGTTGATAGGAAAACTTCTGCTGAGCAGGCCGGGTGTGTTGGCACATGTCCGTGTACAGAAAGAGTGAGCGGTTTGTGTCCGGTCAGCACCGATGCTGTTTCCAAAGATTTGAAAAAGTAATAATGTACTTAACATTTAAGAGTTCAAGCAGTACATGTCATTTCTAGTAAACGATTTTGTAAGACTTCAGAGCGTTTTTTTAAATATGTCCAACAAATATAATCTACTTTCAAGGGCTATTACCTAGAAATAATGTTAAAGCATTTAATTCTTTATGCTGCTGTTTCATTGTACAGTAATTTTAAAAAATTTCTTTGCCTTTTCTGATTCAGCCATGAGACATCAACAGTCTAAAAAATTCCTTTCTGTGTCTGCTTTGGAATATATAGTAGCTCTATATTAAAAAAGGAAAAAAAAAATTGAAGTGCAGCTTAGTATCTGTCATGAAAAAGAATTGTGCCACAAAGAGCTGATTCCTGGGGGCAGCGGGTTTGATAAAAGCATTTGCATGCATAAGATGCTGCAGGGACGCACCGCGGTGATCAGACACCAAAGAAATTAAATCTGGACTGAGGGAAGAACAGAGGTCAAAGCGTGATGGCGTGTGCCGCCGGCTGCGGACATGTAGCACACAACTGAGAAAAAAGATCTGCGGGGGAGGATTGTAAACTGATGCTGTGTTTGAGTATCCTGCATTAGCGGGTTTCATTAGTGATTCCGTGTTGTTTTCCGTTCTCTAAGAGTCTTCCTTTAAAATGCAGTGTGGCTAAAAGATGATAAATGAAAAAGGTTCTTTGTGTTTTATAGTACATTAAATGTCAAATATAGTATGTACTGCAATCAAAATAAATTTCCAAATATGCAACATTTTTCTTTGTGAAACCGTGTGTTTTGTAGTCAAAGAAAGCATCCAACTCACTTTTCCTTTGGCTACAGGATTTTATTAACATTTTAACGGTTTTGATTTACATAATAAATAGGCAAAAATGCTTTACGTTTTTAGGGAATACATATATAATTCTGAGCATTAATAGGTTGGTTGTTTCGCGTGCCTTTTCACCTACATTTGCCGAATAGCTTTTGTCTGCATCATATAAAAAAAGCAAAATCTAATGTTCAGGAAAAAAAATGGAAGAATAAAATTGTCACTCTGTTGTTTCTGAAGTATGATTGAAATGTTGAAAAAATACTTGGTGATTTTTAGAGAAATACTGGCATTCAGGCAGGTTTCCCATTCATTTGCACTTTGTCTCAATGATACGTTCTCCAGTTTTGCATCTATTGTTCACTGTGCTTAATTTGAGGAAATGACATTTAACACCCTTTTTCAGATTACAGGGCTACTGTGACCGGGAGAGAAGTCTGTTCCCTTAACACCTTATTTACATTGCGATGTTTCTATTAATAGGATAAAAACTTGGAGACTTCAGTATGGGATTAACGTTGCCAACATTACATTGGGGTAAGGTACTCCCTCTCTCGCTCCCTCTCTCGCTTTCATTCTCCATATCAGTTAGTTGCTAGGTCTGAACTCCCCTAAGAGTTAAAAACCTATCAAGTCACATGACAAAGGTATCTGTAGTGGCTCAAACAAGTACGGTGGAGAGAAATCAGGTTATTTCTCATAATAGATTCCAATTCACACTCCACTTCTGTGCCATCATTTTTTCCAGTTACTACAAACACCGCCACTGTCGGCAGCTGTGCCACATTCTGCAGAATGAGCGTGCTCTGAACGTCTGTAGTTTCACTGGCTAAAAGTCCTGTTTTTCTCTCAGTATAATTTATTCACATTCCAGATGTGAACATGCAATTGCTGTTTCTATTTCAGAATGGCAGGAAAAATGTTTCATGCATTTGCTTTTTTAATCACAGCTCTGTTCTAAAACCTACCCTGCATTGTCATGTGTGAATGCGTAATTGATTCATTATTGCCTAGCAGGGAAAGTTCATGTACCTGAATATCACATACTGTAAAACATCTGCAGGAGAATGATGGAACACCTCCTCTGCTCAGGCTCATTGAATAAAGCCTGGAAGTGTGAATAACAGGGTAGACACTGGAAAAATATTTTGTGGTGTTTTACTGAAAAATATCAGTGGCGGTTTTTCAACCACAGTCTAATTTGTACGTTCCTGAAAACATGTTTTTATAGTGAAGTGCTGAAAAGAACAGAGAGATACACCAGGTTGACTTTGTGTAAAGCAATGCCACTAGTGAGGTAAAGAGAAAAGTGCCGTATGAGAGTTGTGCATCAGGTTTCTTTTTAATGATGCAAACAATGTCAGTTACTCCTTTATAGGGCGTGGGTTTAATTGAACAAAATTAACGTGAGTCTTAGCATAGTTGTATCTTTTAAGGAGTTGGACCCACTTACTAGTTAACACTGGCTGTGAAGGCTGTTATCCAGAGCCACTGTAAAAGCAGCTTGTGTCTCATTGCTTCAGTTAATGCGGCCAGAATGACAATTGTAGTCGCTCATAACATTTCTGCAGACTCACTCTCTTCTCCACTGTTAGATGAACCAGGGAGCGCAGTTATACCGAGTGGCTCTGCATGGGGCTTTTGTAAGTCATTGCTCTCGTAATGGCTGATTTGGTAATTTTTGTTGTATTTATCACAGAAGATACTTTTCACATTTTTTTTTTTTTAATGAAATAATAGTCAAAATGTGAGCTTTCAAATGAACATCAATCTAACTTCATAATAAAGCCTTCTCTGCTCACCTTTTAATAGGAAGCAATAAAAATACCGAAAATTGTTTTCAAACGTATGTTTTAAAAGTGTTTTTGAGTACTCATAGCAATAAATATTCGTACAAGGAGGTGACTGAATATTATTGATGCATATAAAAGATGGAGAACATGTAATTTTTAAAAGTGTCTTTCGTTACATTTTTATCTGACAAGGTGCAATCCATGAGCAAATGTTTTCCCTTATTGCACAAGCCAGGTCAGCGTTTTCTTCAGCGAAGGTCCCTTTAGAGAGAGTGTGATACAAAAGTTGTAGAAGTGTAAACTAGCCTTGAATTTGGCTACGAAATGTAGCTAAGTGCAGCCACCTCAGATCGACAACAACCTTTATTGTTGGTGTTTACCACTATTATTTAGGGAGTCGTTCATTGTTTTATCAAGAGCACGAAGTGTTTGGGGCAGTGGTTGAAACCAGCAAAGGGGACTGACTGTTGTCAGTTAAACACACCGATCCGCATGCCTCCTCGTTTGTGAACTGTACAAAGGAGTAAAAAAGGGGGAGGAAATCTGTTCCTAATAGGCTGGACAAAACGAGAATGCATGCTGTACGCCCCTCGCTTGCTGCGCTTCATTAGCACTAATTGAGATGTGAGCAGAGCGTTCCGCTCCGGACCCCTGATGTACTTCGAGTGCAGCTCTGGTTTTTGGGGCTGTGCAGCGACTTTCGACTTTCCACATTTGGGTTGTCCACTGACATTATTTGGGAAGTGTGCGGATCACTCAAATATTAATCTTACCTTCGTGTTGACAATGAGATATATGCTTAAGGAAATTCAGTGCGTTAAAAGCTGAACCTTTCAAACCTCAGAAGTCTACCGGTAAGTTCAAAATAAAGCACAAATGTTTGTTACTCCCTTGACTATAAAGAAAACGTTTCTGGTGCTATTATTAAGGTGTATTTAGGTGTATTTGTGACTATCTGGTTTGAAAATCTGCACAGCCTTCTCCCAGAATACTCAGTGAAACACACAGTTCAGAAGTTTCTTTTTCTTATAACAAATTTGGGGGGTTGGGGGAGGAGGGAATAGTCTTCAGTTCCTGCTACGTGATTTGTCCTAATTTGCCCTGACAAGACCTGTAACCCTGTAATGCGTGTCTTTGTATGTATCAATTTGTCATATCGTTCCCTCTCAAGGTAAATGGTGGTAACAATCTCAGAAGACTGAAATCTATGTTAAATAAATCAAATTTACATTTGATTTATTTAGTTTTAAAACTTTTGTATAATTAATAAATAAGTTTTTTGCAAACTGAGTTCTGTTTAGTTAATACAGCCGTATTATGGATACTAAAAAATCACCACTCTTTAAACAATGTTCGTTTGTCAGGATGTTTAACACATGGGTGGAGAGATGATGTGAGGTTTCACACAGTTTGTCAAAAGTACCTACACTAGAGCGTAGAGTTTATGATAATGATAAAAAAATCTTACACGGGATTTTGAGAAGGAGGGTTTAAGGAAAGAAAAGGTTCTTCGTATAAATCTCTGCATATAACACCTATCATTTAATTTTGTCGCACACTATAAAATAACAAAAATAAGATCTGTAACATGTCTTCTCACTGGCACCAGAGCTTTATCTGTGACAACGAAGCACGGAAGCTGGACGTAGGGGGTTTTCCTGACCTCGAAGGTACCATTACACGTGGCTTGCCGGGAACACGTGAGTCTGTCCCTCATTGACCTTCAGCTATGCTCAGTAAATGTTACCGTGTTTTCTCATGCTTTTTGCAAATCATTACAGTTTGGCTTCTTGATTAAACGTAAATACTCCTCTATTACCGTCACCTTCCATTGGCTATTATTACAGAAGTCCCAATATAATGGGGTAGTGCAGACTCCTTGTGGGTTTCTGGAGAAGAAGCTGATGAGGGGCTTTGGTTTTTGTAAATAAATGTATTTACTTCTTCAGAACTGTATCCATAATTTTCTCCTACATGTCCTGCTGCTGTACATGATGATGTTTGAAATGTACCATGTTTGGCTAAAACATGGTGATAATTTAGAAGCACAAACGGAACTTGTCCGGGGGGCCTCACATCCATCACGCGTTCCCTTTCGGAGTCGTGATCAAGCTTAACATTCATTCTCTCATCGCTGTCCAGTTCATCTAGATTTGTAGCGTGGTGACTAATATGTCCGTATTTGGGTTCTTTCATACAAATTCTTCTTGTTTGCTCATATACTGAGGGCATTGGCAGGAGATGACTTAACTGTCCTATAGCTTTCGACTGGAAACATTCTGATTTTGGCAGCAAGGAGTTAGCTATCGAGTTTGAAAAAGAACTTTCACTAATGCTCATTTTTTCTTGTAGGTCTCTGTTAAAAGCTATCTTGTTTTCTTCTTTAACGAGGTGGTAAGGTGGCTGAATCCTGGTTTCTGTTTTGTTGGGTTTCATGTTGCCAGAATCGTAAATATCTTCTTTGTATCTGCTGCCTGGCATGGGCACTGTGCAGCTCGCAAAGTTCTCTGATAGAGCATCTTGGCTGTATCTTCTGTTTGATATGGGCACTTGCAGGAAAAAGAAGACATGTTAATTTCTGGCAATGAGCACATGTAACAGTTAAGACTCTGACACTTTTTATAAATGAAGCTTAATACCCATTTAGTTTGGCCAGACCAAAGCCCTAGTGAAGGTAGCAGTTGAGACATTCCCATTTGCCTCAATGGCTTTGGAAAAATCTCTTTAAGACAGTGTTGGAAGCTAAGGAAAAACACCCAACCCATTCAGAAGGGCCAGCAGTACTGAACAATTCTGAAAATATTTTCCATGTATTTATTCCATTTGTTTCCCTTGTTTTTTCCATTTGCTTATTCGACTGGTTAATTATAAATCACTGTCATTATTAATATGGTTAAATCAGGGAAAATAAACCAAAGAAATATTTGGAAATGTGACCTGCTATCAAAAACCGTGACCTTAAGAAAGCTCTCTTCAGAGATTTAGCAAACGATTTACCAGAGGATGGATGACATCTATTACATGTCAATGATTCAACGATTAGAGTAAACCAATTTATTCTTCCTGTCACTGTGGGAGTGTATTGGACACTTGCCCTTATAAGGGAAGAAGGGGGCGTGTGCTATTACACACTGATGTGTCAGCATCCAGTTCGTGATGATGTCTGTGTATGGTACATGTAATACCTACATATTTATCTCACGTTAAAGGCTTTCCTTTTTCTCTTTGAAAAAGTGGCATCAGACGTTAAAAACATTAAAAAGCAACATAAACACTTCTTGAGTAATGCTGTATCTGCTTTTAAGGTGCTATCGTGTAATAAAGCTATATGTGTAATACAAATGTAATTTACAACTCCACTGAAAATGCTTGTTTGAATGTGGAGTGCTAAACAGGGGACGCGTGGAAAATCAGGAGCTAGGTTCACAAATTTTCGAGAGAGTATGAACCTAGGATTTCTATGCAGGCTTTTCCTCTCGAGTACATTGAGTAATTTTAGTTTTCTATTAAGTTTCTGCATGGTAGCTGAACTCCTAAAGCAATGTTAATTGCATTTATCATCTTCTGCTTGACTTACGCAGCTTTTCCTTTTTGTGCACTCCTATCCGGAAATGGTAAGAGAAAAAGGCACTGTTCTAGCAGTATGGCTAAAACTAGGTGAGTACTAATTCTTTTATGTTAACTTATACGAATAGTTTGACAGTTAGACTGCTCTTCCAAGGCCTATTTTAAAGTTTTATGTTAAAGATTAAATGAGCAAATTTATCAAATTGAACCTAAACTCTATTTTGTGTTACGCTCACTGAAAGCCCTGGACACCGAAGTGACTTTTGTAAAAGGGATTTTCTGTTTTACCAAAAATTGTATTCAACATCCCAGAAGTTTTGGAGTTCCCCTGTAGTGGATGCTGACATAACCATGCCTGCTAATAATTAAATATTCCCTGTGCTACAATAGACTGGTAAAGCCTTCATGTATAACAGAGGAAGGAGAAATAGCTCAATTGTACCTTTTTCTCGATGCAGAGCTTCATTAATTTCAGAGGGAGCTGCACCACATAATTAACACCAGAATTTAAGACAGGAATCTGGATCCAATTTCTTCTTGATCAACCCACCACCCTCCTAGAAACAACCACCTTTCAAGTTAGTCTTTTTAATTTCCTTGTATATAGTTTGTACCAAGAAGTATATGCCTAAGTAAACTGAATTCTCCTCAGCTGTTGAAAAATGGCCATCTTAGATCACAAACCGAACCGGGGATTCAGCCACATGTTTGAGTATAACTTGGAAATTTTAACAGTGTAATTATACTACTATAATTTTAAATCTGTGTTGGCATTATTTACTGTAATAAATACCTGCTGAGAACTACTGACAAGTAACTAGTATGTTTTAACTAATCTGGTACACTGGTTTTAGAGTTTTTCACGCTGGAGACATCCACTGAAGTGATGGGTTTGTTCTCTTACTGCAGCATTGAGTATTGCTACCTCATGGCTCTACTCTAATCTCTGAGCAAGAGATTGTTCTTCTCCACTTTCAGAGCCCACACATGTAAGAAGCTGAGGCATCACAGCAACCGGTTGGTCCTTGTCTTGTTAACTTCATTTTTGTAATCTCAAATTCTGATGGCTGCCTTCTTGGTACCAGTGAGTCATTTGCATACTTGGGAGATTTACTGGATATTATCCATTTTGTTCTATCCTGTTTCTCCAACGTGGTTTTCATCTCTTTTTTTTTTTTTTAAGAAGAAGGTAAGTGCCTGGTTAATTGTTTGCAGGCTTCCGCTGAAGTTGTCAGCACCTCTGTGGAGTTA
This sequence comes from Buceros rhinoceros silvestris, assembly GCF_000710305.1. Lineage (NCBI taxonomy): Eukaryota > Metazoa > Chordata > Aves > Bucerotiformes > Bucerotidae > Buceros > Buceros rhinoceros. Next base: position 20,051 of record NW_010405886.1, on the reverse strand, counting down.
TTCCAGAGAGTTAAGCAAGTCGTGCCTGCAGTGGAACTGAGCACACTCACTTCTGTCTGCTCACGTTCAGAACAGTTACTGGAGCTAGACTTAAATCTGCTTTCGTCGTCCTTTGCAGACAAAACCCCAAGGATTCCCTAGGACAGACTCCTTCTGGGGAGTTTTTCAAACAGAAGTTAATAGAAAGCTGACCAGCTGCTTTGTATTGTGTAGAAAGGCAGCCCCCCAGGATTGCTTCCACCCATCTGGCATCTGGGCAGTTGCCAGAGTGCCTGCCTCGGCAGGTGCGTGGGGATCCCGTGCATTCTGCATTTCTCCAGCACTGGAAAGGTTTTACAATCATTGAAGTCAGTGCATTAACTTGGGATGCTTTTCAGACCACTCTTCTGCCAGAGCAACTCAGCTGAGGAGTATGCACTGCACACCTAAGGCGGTATCATGCCAAGGTGATAGCAGCTTTCCAGAAGGCCCTTTACACTTAACTTACCCTGCCTCCGTTCATAGCATCCTACAGCTGCAGCCGTGGCATCGTGTTAATCGTCTGTTAATTCTTGCTAAGGAGCTCTGTTTTCCTGCTGGTGCACAGGGTGCACCTCATCGAAGTTGAGGGAAAACATGAACATAAGAGCCCCGTCACCTGGCAGCCTGCTGAGATTTCAGCATCCCGCCGTCCACCAGAAGGTGACTCTATCAGGCATTGGTCTGGTTAAAACTTACTTATCATGTCTGTTCATAGTTACATTATACTAAAGCGATCTTTCCCCTCTCAAACAGAGTGCTGCAGCGAAGTGCAGTACATCTTCATCTTTAAGTCATGCAGTCAAAGATCAGACGGTGCTCTGTAACTAGGGAGAGATGCCTGCAGAAAAGGTACTTCATTCACAAACATGCCTGTCGGGACCAAAACACTAGTAGGTAGAGCTGCTCCTTGTTCTCTCAGTGCCCCTGTCCTCCTTCAGTAAAAATGAGAGCGGCATTTTGGAACCACATTCAAGCAAAGACTGGTACTCGGCATCGTTCTTTGTGCAAAAGATACGCAGCCCTCATCAGCACTTTTGCATCCTGTCTGTGAAAAACCTTGGCTGTGTTTAGGACACAGCTGAAGCCCTCATCATGCACACTTTGTCTTGCGTGATTTTTCTTGGGCTTTCTGATCTACACTGATCTCAGGAGGGTGCACTCCTGTCAGTTACTTCTGTTTTGAAAAGACAATATGCCAACACTTGAATGTTGACACGTAGCCCGTGACGTTTCAGTATTTCCTTTGTACCAGAGGGCCTTCGGAGAGGCAGTTACTCGGTTGCTCTAAGTTGTGCTGAAGACCAACTAGCAGAGCCGCTGTTCCGCTTGGGTCACACACTGCTGCACCACAAAGGCATGCTGATACTCCTCCATGCCAAACAAGGCAACAGGTCTTAATACTCTCCGTGCCCGTGAAAAAGACATCTTTTAGGTTTCCTCAGTATCTGTGCTGTGTCCTGGTCTGAACCCTCATTGCATATCATCAGAGGCATGGCTGGTGTTGTAATTACTCTGTTGTAATTATTCTTCCTCAAAAAACAATAGTAAGACAACATGATCGTCAAGGCCTCCTTGTCTCTAGTGGAATACGCTTCTCAAAGGAGATGATGTCATGTGTTTCTTCCAGTAGTTACAGGCTAAACCTGGGGAGCCGGTTTGGGGAAGGAAGATAGACCACACAGGTTTTCTCAGCATTCTTCATCATTTCTTGACTTTCGGCATGATTAGTGGCACTAAGCTTCACACGGATAGTACAGACCAGCCAACAGCATAACTTAAAGGAGAAGTGGGTGCTGTGGTACCCGCAGTAGTAATGTATCCATTCGAGAGTACAAAGGAAACTTCCCTGACTGAGAATCTGGTTGCCATCTCTGAAGTGAGTTTTCTGATGACTAGGCCAGCTGGAAAAAAGTGGAAGAAGCTTCAAAACCAGATTCTGAGGCAGCAGCATCTGATTGGCAGGCAGTTTTATCTGCTGCGTGCTTTTTGAGAGCTTTGATGGCTTGGCATGATCATCTTAAAATCTCTGATCTCTCCAAAAGACGCTATTTTCCGTAGAGAAAAATGTCTCTGGCCTACGGCATTTTTGGCATGTGCTGCTATGGATGTGATGTGGAATAGCCTTGCATCCAACCCGGTTGCCAGATGTCATATTTGGCATTGCCTTTGGATTGAAGAGAATGATGCTAAGCAGATCCGCTCTGCTGTGAAGCTGACTGGCTTTTTTCAGTTTTTCAGTGAACCACTGGAAAAAGCACCAATTCACAAAGGAAGGAAGATCAGATGCCCCTTTCTGTCCAAAGCAAAAAGTGGCTTCCAAAGGTTCGGACTTCTCTTCTGCCACCAGCCTCCACAAAAGTACGACAGGGCTAATTCTAACTCGGGAGGAAACAAACTGTGGGAAAATTTGATAGGAATCCTCTTTGCAGTGGAGTTTTTCTTTCCTCTCTTATAACGCTGTGCGTCAATTCAAGCAATGATCTCTGACCAGGCCTGAGTTTGAACATGTTCTTTTTTCCTTTCTAAATGGTACAATTATAAGTGCTTTTGCAGAGAATTAATTGTACTGTCAGTTTTCATCAAATGCCCAATAGCTAAACATCCTTTAAAGTACATCTGTGCTCAAAAGGGTACCCGCAGATTCCAGCTTAAGCAACAAAACTTTAAGTAGAAGTAGAACCAGAAGTAAGAACCGCTGGTATTACAGCTCCATTTTCTTGTCCATGAGGAAATGGGGGAGGTAGGCATTGGAAAATGCCAGCAGTTGCAGTTTTTTGTTGGGATGGTTTTTTTACCCTGACATATTAAACAGTATTCCTGTGGAGTCCTTCCAACTTAGTATATTTGCTAGGAGTTATATGCCCGTGTCAACTGACCAAGGGTAAATTGCTTGTCTGCTGCTGTGCTCGCGGGGCTTTTCCGGCAAATGTTATGGCTATGATCAATTTTACAGACTGTTCTCTGCTCTTTCCACATCTATTCTCAGTGTACCTGATGGCACCCTCTGTCCAGCAAGGGACGGATCTACTTTCTTGGTCAGTCTCACTGCTACTGTCAGTCTGGAAGCAGAGGAGAAAAGCTGGGCTGACTTCTGTACACCTAAAATAGGTTTGTTCCTGCACAATTACTGGGGATCTTTTGGATTTACTTCAATCCTAATACTTATCTTCAAAAGCAATAGCTTTTTTTCCCTTTTCCACAAAGATCCAGCATCTTTAGAAAGGCCAAAACCATTTCTTATTTTTGGTCTAAAGCTACTCCTTTTCACACCCAGTCCACAACAGCAACAAAAGGAAGCCAGCAAATTAGAGGAGCATGAGCTGATAAAAAGCATTTAACCTGCACTAGGCTGTAAGAAGACACAGAACAGTAAAATAAACTGTCAAACGTTCAAATGGTCCTGTGAAGGACAAAACCCTGAGCAGAAGTTATCTGCCTTTCTGTGGTAGACACATTCAATGTGTAAAACTGTGTTCTGTCTTACGTAGCAAGCTCAGCCTTTAATATCTGCAAATATTCCCTTCAGATACAGGATATCTATTGTCGTGTTTATTTTGAATTTCCACCACTGCTTCCTCCTTCCCGCCTTCAATGAAGCTAGCTAGAAGAAAGGAGTGTTTCCGTCTGACTTTGTAACGGTGCGTCAGTCAGTCCTCATCAGTGATCTTTAACTAATGGACATGGTGTGTGCACACAGATGTAAGGTATAAATGAGATCTAAGCATTAGAGTGTATCCTGAGCTTGTTTACGTTTAGTTACTTTATAGCTTTGCAAGGTTATTTCTTACAGGTTGCCCCCTCAGAGAAGTCAATGTCTTCAGTGCTCCTTCAAAGTGTTGGTGCTGACCATCCGAACAGAGGGATAGCGCGGTTGATTTGGTAGGAGCACTGAAGACGTTTTCTCATGAAGCAGAAGACAGTGCATTTCATCTCTCACTCAGTCTCTCTGAGGTAAAGATATTCAGAATGGCTTCATACTCAGGACAACTTTCCGTTTTTGTGGAAATAGAACACATTAATTTCTGTATGCGAGCTGAAGTTTGTTTCTTTCTGACTTCATCAGTGACTTACCTCATCAATTCCACTAAGTAACTCTGATGGTGCAGAACATGAAGGCAAACTGTGTCACTGTTAAAGGAGGTGACATCTCTGCCCTGTTCTAAAAGTGATTCTGGTGAATACATTTTTGCAACTGATGCTTTAATATTCCTAATCAAGTGCTGATGGTAGGGGAAGAGGGATGAACGTGTAAATACTCTAAACAAAGTGGTTGTTACACTTCACTGTTTCTGATTTTCTGTTTCCTAAACACCTTGTAATTCCAAAATACAGTTAGGAATCTTTCCTAGACACCCCGCAGCTTTGTCTCTCTTTTTTTCTTTTTTTAAAGTGACACCCACCTTCATAACTCTGTGCAAGATTATGTCGGATGATGTTCACTGGCTGATCAGGAAGATTTTTGGATGGTGACTGGCTGTTGGGTACAAAGGAGTTGGCGTAATGCCACTGGCATTCTCCATTTGTCTGCAGTGTACTCAAGAAAAATCGAGCCACTTCACAAGGTGCTCCTTGAGACTGCCCAAACTTTGAAGGCAGCATTTGCTTTTTGCTACTGAAGACGTGAGAATCTACAGGGAAGTGTCCATAATGGTAAGAGAAAGGCAAGCTATATGACGGGGCGTATAAAAGTTCACTGTTTTCTGAATGGAAGTTTTGTTCTTGAATGGTGGCAGCATTCACTGCAGGGCTGGATCGCCAGTTTCCCACCTGGCTGCATTCCAGTTTGTCTGTTTGGAATGAGCTGTATTGCTGGGGGAAAGAAAAAAAAAAAAGAGAGAGGGGAAGAGAGTTAAATGACTAACTTTTATATGAAACTGCATAACATATCATACAGACACCCAGAGCTGGGCCTCCTTGAACTCCAGTCTCACTGGCTAAAGGGACTGGCTTACCAGCGCGTTTAAAGCTCCCTGTCTTCATGATAACGTTACCTTCACATAACATGAGAACAAAAACCCGTTTAGTCATCCTAGCATTAAGGGTTTAGTTGGTAATTTTGCCAGTTGGATTTTATCTAGTAAGTGCGAGCAGTGCCCAGAAGGGCAGAGGTTTGTTGCAATAAATGGAGTAGCAGACGATGAATATGGTTTTGCATATGTGGGCGTGTCAAGCTTTACAATGGTAGGACAGCAAAATCCGTCCTTTGCATCAGCTTTGATCACTCTGCCCACTCTCTCCCGCCCTCCTCTGCAGAGTCCAAATGCTTTTGGGGCTGTCACTGTTTTGAATGCAGTAGATGTGCTAGCTGCGTTCACTGCTGTCCTGAGGTGATAGTAAACCCTTCCAGCAGCATTCATTGCAAAGTCGCAGAATGTCTCATGGTGAGCGTCAGCCTCACCAACCTGATTCTGTGGACAATCTCTGTAGTTTCCCTTCACATCTGGTTCTAGCTCTCTCAGTGAGTGAGAAGTATTCCAAATCCCACGCTAGTGCTCTGTTTGCTAGGGTTCATTCATATGACACATTCTCCAGCAAAAGGAAACTGCTAATACCTATGTGATGTTAAGAACTCTGCGTATCGACAGTGAATGAGATACATTCTACACCAGCATAAGTTTTCACAACACAGCTATTCTTAGTACATTTTTCTTCTTTTTACCAAGATAGCACAATATTTTTGAAGTACTTTACATACTCTCTATATAAAAGTTTTTGTGTGTGCATCACTCGCCAGAGCTGGTTTGTACTATTTGTGCTGTCCGCCTCAAGAACAAAAGGGCCTATGGCAGAGCATACTATAGTCAGCTTTACAGTGAGTTCAGTCCTGGATGAGCTCTGTCCTGCCCCGTGCACTCTGCAGCAACAACTGGTAAATAAGTATTGCCAAAAAAAGTTACCTGCTGTGGGTAAGGTGTTGTTCTTAGCTTTGCCTTCATTTTATTACTTTTGGGTTTTACTATTTTCCTTGTTTCCTGTGAGGTAGATACTGAGTTTCTGCATGAAAACTGTGACTTAGAAATAGTAACCTGGTCCAGTGACAGCTGAAGTTCCTTATACTCAATATCTCTGCAAAAGAACAGTCCAGTAAATAACATGCTCAAACATACTGCGCAAATCCAAAATAGCTCGTTTGAAAATGTCTGTTAGCTTTCACAGTGGTTTCATTTTCATCCTTCCAAGATTTGCACTGAGTCTGCAGTGTGAGCCTGGAGATGTCAGCAGTGAATTGCATGGTCTGACCCCATACCCATGCAAATTTATCACAAAGATTCCTCTGGAAACTGTGTTAACATCTTTGTCCTGTGTCCCCACCCCCTGAACCTAAGCTCGGCCGTCTGTGGCACCCTGCAGTTTGAAATCACAGCCATGTCAGCTGACTGATGATAGAAAACCACAAATCAATGCATCTGTCTCCTCAATCAGGAATTGTTCTCTGCCCTCGCTCTCCCAATTAGGCCTGGGGAAAGGAAAAGGAGCAATGTCCCTCTCCTGTCGCTGCTATGGGCTTGTAACTGGACTACAGGAGCTGCAATGCTGCTTTTCTGACAGTCTCTAGGTTTTCATTTCCGCTCTGTTCTGCTCAGTTTTATCTGCCCCACGGACAAGGAAGATTTTCAGAAAAAAGAGGCTAAAAACCAAATCAAGAACAGACTATGGATCATATTATGAAACATTAATTTATACGGTGCTAATGATTAAATGGTCTCCCCTGGTTTTGTCAGTAGCAAGTGGAGCATGTTTTTGAAAGGATATCTAGAAAAAATGCTACCTCTCTCTCAATTCCTATCTAGAATTAATTTCCATCACTTTTTGATGGTGGATAACCTGGAAGTAAATTCAGCTCAAGAATATGCTGTTATATCCCTGGCAGAGTATCCTCTTTTTTACTCAAATCATTTGGCCCAATTCATGGGACTCAAAGAGGTTCGTAGGGCTGAGTCTTCCCCTCACGCTACTGGCTCTCACATCTGTACTGGAATGAGAGCAGCATTAGCCCGTGTGCCTGGAGCTGAGTACCGACTTCACCTGGTATAAGGAAACTATGGTGTCTCAGCTCCTGTACTTCAAAATCCCCAAAGTCAGCTATCAGAGACAAGGCTGTAATATGCGAGCACACACAGTCCTGACACAGACATCATGCAAACACATCTTACTTTCAATACAAAAGTAAAGAGTGTATGGCTTCCTGCTTTTTTACACCATCCAACACAAGGCATGCCCGCTATCCCTTTTCTTCTGCCCCACGGGTAGTCTCTTCAGTCACAGTCTGTCTCACTATTAGTTATCCATCTTATTCAGTATCGGTTTCTGTCTCCTTGGGTTTGTATCAGGATAGGAGTTTTCTAACACCTTCGTGACTTAAATTAGAATTCATAAACTGCAGTTCCAAACTGCTGTACGTTTTCCAGCTCAATGGGAGCTGCTTGCCGTTGTGAGAATGTAGTTTTGCCCAGAATACCTGTGCAACCCAAGGCACCTGAGGGAATCCGTGGTGATTCACCTGTCCCTGTAAGGAGTAATGCTTCTTGCCATGTCTCTGTCTCCCAGTTTGTCACTGTGACCTCTGCTGGGTAGCCGTAGCTTTCTGCATCTGGACAGCCCCTGCGCAGTTCTGATGCCAGTTACAGAACTGGGTCTAATGCAAACGCCTGTAAGTGGTATTACATTCAAGCATATAGTGTATGAGGTAATCATCAGGAATACCAGTTCTTTTTAGCTCAACGTAAATAAAGCAGGGAGGATACGAGGAGAGGAGTGTGGCTGTAACATGCAAGCACAGAATGATACTGGAAGACACAAGTAAAGCAAACTTAAAGGATTTAATTGGTAATGAATCAATTACTGATAACACGTAATGGTACAAAGTATTTTGACTTACGTAAGGACATAATTGACACTCACTATGCAGTGAGGCCGTGATGAACGGCTGTTATGCACAATAGTTGCGTAGCTCTGTACCCAAACCCATCCTCCATGCTTGGACAGTAGTCGATAGTACTTGGTTGTGACTTGGCCTTTCACCAACACTGTAAAAACAATTTTAGAAAGCATTTCACATTGCTTGGTCTTGTGACTACTTCCTGGAGAGATTTATTTGCAAAGCAGGAGCTTTTCTCTCTCCTTCCCCTCCGTTAAACCTCCCTCTCCCTCCAAACTTTAAATAGGTCTCCTGCAAAGGTACCTGTCCTGCCCCTTTACATAGTTTCACAGGATTACATTATTGTTTACAAACAGTATGTTGCAGACTGTTAAGGCTTGTCTTCCTTCTTTTCCAGCCCAGGCTGCTCTTTAATGCTTACATTCTGCAAAAACACTGGTTCTAATCTGCTAACTGAAGATGAAAAGTTGAAGGCAGCAAGAGCATTTTGAGGCGGACACAACTGTCTTGATTTTTTTCCTGTATATTTAGAAGTACTTTCGTCATTCATAGTTTCGTGGATTATTGTGTATTTTGCAATGTATTTTATGCTATGATGCTTTTTCCTCTGTAAGCTCTACATTTTGAGGGCTGATTTTAAAGGGGGAAATTAAAATGCAATTTGGTTCTTAAGCACAGGAATAAAGACAAGGACAGAGAGGTGAATCAGTCATCTGATAAATTTCCCTAGAAATGTAATCCTCTACCCACCAGTTTGGATTATCTGTGAACAAAGATGCTTGGATGTAAGGCTGTGCTGTAACAGGAGCTGTGCAGCATCTCTAAATGTTTAATCTAGCTGCAAACATTTCTGGTTCAGTGCCAGGCATTTATCTAATGATTCACTAGAAGATAATGCCCAGCCTTCAAAAGCGGCTCTTCTCTTGTGTGACCCTGGAGCATTCCTCTAGGGAGCTCCATCTTCTTCCTACTTCTGTATTATTTTAAATTAGGAAATAAGGGACTGAGTTGGCTACACAAACTATGTCCAAAAAAAAGAAAAAAGTGATCAATTGCAAAAATTCCTTATATAACGCTCCAGTAAAAAATGAAATTACTGCTTGCAAATGTAGGGCTTGTACTAGACTAAAATTAATAGCAAAGCTCACACTAATTTTGTTCTCTTGTACCTGTTGCACGTGCTTGGTGCAGAAGCAGATACCTAATAAGGAAATTAAACAACAGCTTTCTTTTACAGCCGACTCTGGAAAGGCCATTTGAGATGAAAACATATAGTCGTGTAATTAGTTGTCCAAGAAGATTTTTCTGACAGGAAGGGCATCCAGTATTAAATTGAGAACTAAAGAATGCATAATCTTTGGGGGTTTGTCTACTGTTTGGTGATTAACTATATGGCCACTAGTCATCGCTGGGGTTGACCTTTTTTTGTTCAGTAGTTACTTGGGGGATTAGGGGTTTGTAATTTCAACAGGAATCAAAGACCCGAATAATGTGAATAATGTGAATAACCCAAGGCAAGACTGACAGAAAGAGAAAAGCAAGAGCTCTTCTTGTTGCTAAAAGGTCTTCTAAGTCTGTAGCATATGGGTCACCTCTGTGGACTGCTTACTCACCTCTCCATCTGCACACGTGACAGCATATTTAAACTTTTCCTCAGTTAATCTCCTAAGAAAATCAAGCTTTCAAAAATCCCTGTACATAGGTCTTCCTGGAAGTGTCAGTTCTCCTTCCATTCCATGACAGATACGGTATCCCTTTGTTCAGAAAGCAACAAGATAAACAACAGTCTTGCAGGACGTTCAAAAGCCCATCCTGGCTGACACCAAACCACTGCTATTTCGATTTTGAAGTCTCACTTAGATAGCAGCTTTTCCTCTCACACTTGCAGGTGTCCTTCTTCACACCTGCAGTTCTACATTAAATAGTCTGTGGGGTGAAGGGGCGCATATACAGATATTTAAGAAAATCATGAGGAATATGTATAGGTATGTAAACACACCTACAAAATGTAAAGGCATGTGTACTCTTTATGTGCAATATATCACTCCAAGGTAAAGGTTCTTGTAGCTGCTACTCAGAGATTCACTATAACAATGCCAAATAAGTCTGTTGTAAAAAGCTTTATTAATAATCATCTGCATGCCGTGGGATCTCTATGTTTCTTGGTGTTCTATAATCGAAATTATGCCTTTCTAGAAAATGATGCTTATGTTTTGGCCTAGGTCATCTAGCATATTTTTTGTAATGTGGCCTAGGCTTTCAGAACTAAATCTTTGTGCTAATTTAATGGTTTTTCTTGAATTCAAAATGCCTTGCTACTCAGCCTTCCAAAATAGAAATTAATGCTGGAACAGATCACTAGCTATAACAAAGTTCTTCCGTGTGCTTTGGGAATCGTTTTTACTTTCTCTCACTGATTTTTTTTAAAATCCCTGGTTTAGCTCTACAGTTAAGACTGTATTTTAAAAGATGTGAAAACCACTGAGGACTACAGTGTTCAGCTTTCCTTCCTAATTATATGGATAAACCAATATTTCTCCTGGGATGGGGGAGGACTCTATGTCTCCGGCGTTTTTAGCAAACGGGGGAAAGTCTGACCTTGGCTGGGGGACAGTAGCTGCACTTCCGATACAGCAAATGAGGTCAATTTCCATTTGGCTTTGTGTTAAATTACCCTGTTTGGTGCTGATTGGGAAACCTCAAAAATGGGAGTGAGGTAAATCTACTACCAAGACGATCAGTGCAGGCTCAGACTTCTTGGTGGCCTCTGTTGCAATCAAACAGGGAGGATTCAGCGGCTTTAGCCTTGGCCCTTAGATGTGCCATTTGCTTCTGGGTGTTCCGCTGCTGTGGTTCCCTCCTGGTTTAGCGGGCAAGCTGGAAAGGGACTGGGGTGGCTGGGCTGCTCCTTCTGGTCTGTCATAGATGGCTATTTTAAAAGGCTCCAGCAGGCTCACGGGCATGTGGCTGGGAGTTCCTAGCCTGCACTTAAGGATACCACTAAGAGAAATGGACTTCTTGGTTCCGCATCTCAGCGGTTGTTTAAGTTTTTCTGGGGCACACAGCCTGGCACGTCATTGGTCCAGCCCTTGAGCGGCGTGGTCAACAGATGGTGCCCTAGCAAACTCTGCACCTCTTTTACCCTCTTAAAAAGCAGTGCAGCTGTGCCAGAAGGTTTGATTGCTGGGGGAGCAAAAGTAGACTCAATGCCACAGACAGAGTGTAAACCACGCTCTGCTACAAGATAAATTCTATAAATACATAAGCTGACTTCCAGGAAGCAGCGAAACAGTTTGATGATGACATCGGCTGGGGTTGGGGCTTGCCTTGCCAAAGCACAGAGACGGGACTCTTGTAACAGTTCATGTGGGAAGATCAGTGATGGTACAACATGTGGGAAGCACAAAATCCTCCTCACAGAAGGATGATGGTACAAACGAAGTAATTTCTCTGAGACCAGAAAATTATTTTTTCTGTACTGGAACAGAGGAATATTTTGTCCATTCTGGAACGGCTTCCTTATCCCTTCTTCTAGAATGCAGCATCCTCAGGCAGAGACTCATTATCTGTGTGGCCACGTTTCCCCGGTTGCTGAGCAAACACCGTGAATATTGATGGTGCTATAGAAATAAATAACTCGAGTTCAAATGCCAGAAGCTTTTTCATATAGCTGGAAGCTAATGAAGTGTTTAAAACAGGAAACACTGTTTGCTGCCAGCACACCTTAGGCAAATACTCACGTCTACGTTTTCCTCATAATCTGATGTTCTTATTACAAGCCTTCTAACTTGTTCTCCGCACTGTTTCCTTTGTTTTGTTCTCCGTGCTGCCTAACTTAAAGTTCGGTTGCTTTAGGTCTTCAGTTTGGGAATTTTTTCCCTCTTTGAAAAAGCAATTGGTTACCTTAGTTTAGGGTAGACTTTTTTTTCTTTTTGGCTCTTTTTTTTTCCTTAATACCCTTATTAGGTGGAAGATGTTTCTCTCCAGATTTCTTCATCAGATAACACTTAATCATCAGATGACTTTACAGATAGTACATCAAACTTGCCAACCTTTTACTCTGTGTGTTCCTAAGACATTTACTGGTGGATGGTGGGGGCGTTATAACAGTGCTCCCCAGAGGAAGTTTGTACACTTTACATCTGTTTTAATAATTGCTGTTTCTTGGTATTCTGACTGTGATTCTGTACTGTTCCCACTATTAGCCATTGTTCCCAGCATTAGCCATTATTTTTTCTTCTTGGCATTTATTTGCTTTGAAACTTCCATATTTCTATGAATATGTCTCCCATTTTTCTTCTGTTTTTAAACTTCACAATGATTTATCTTTGTAACTCAAATGCAGTATCTAGAGAACTGCTTTTGGTTATTCTGCTTGGTTGAGGTGGGTTTTTTTTTCTTGTGGAAGGAGGTAAGGGGTGCTCAACATCACGTGTCTGTCTCTATTTAAAACTCCAGTCAGATGCAGATCAAACTGGCAGCCACAGTACAAGTTCTCTACTGCTCACACAGAATTATCCACCACTCTGCTCTAAAATGGAAAACTGTTTTACAGAGATGATTGTGGCTGTCATGAAATCATACGCTGGTTGGCATAGGCATTTCAAACAGTCTTTTGAAAATAATGATTGATATTTTGTACCAGCCAACAGCCACATCCGGATGCAGACGTTAACACTATAAAGAGCATGCCCCCAGCAGGACATTACCACGTGCCCTGGTCAGTCGAGATTTGAGTTTGCAATGGCCCAGAGTATTCAGTGGTGTTTTGGTAAATTTGAACTTGCTGTAAAGGTCAGTGTCTGCTTTCCGAGGTGTAGCACACACTGCTGTCAACAGAATTTGGCACTTGGGATTTCAGCACTGGCTTGCCAAATACGGTTACATCCTCCTCTATATTCCAGATCCTCATGAACAGCACATATTAAGGTGGAGAACTGACTATTTTATCCTTCAGGAAGCCTAGGAGAAGCATTTTACTCTGGCTGCTTTCATCCCACAAGACCAATCTGAAAAAAAATTCGCTGACAGTAGTTTTTGGATGACATCTTTGCATCATATGGGCTGCAGCAGACTGAGCCAAATCGAGAGTTCAGCTATTCCCTCAATTTGCTTCTCAAATTAATGTGCTACCGAATGAACTGCTTCCCAAATCCAGATGTTTGAAGATATGATTAATGTCTCTGTTGGCAGATGGGGAATTATTAAAGGTGTCATTTTTTTTTCCTGACACTCGGTTCTTCAAACCTCATCCACATGCTATTAAAGAACATTCATCTAAGGATTTTTTGGGTTTGCATTCACTTCAAACATGGGATGATTATTACTAACATATTTCAGAGCGATAGGGAGCTGTTGCATAATTTTTCTTTTAGTAACAATAGTAAAGTTCAGATCTTCCCCACTCACTTGCTCTTTTGTTGGTTTTGGTTTGTTTTTCTTCAAGAGTTCACCACCCAGAATCAAGCAGAAATTTTCAAAAGAGTCCAGATCCTTTAAGTAGGAAGATGAAAGTGGACAGATACAGTTTTTTTCCGGAAGCATAGCATATTGAGTATCTGACTTACTTGCAGAACTAATGGTTTCCTTCAGTGACAGCCAAGATCTTTTGAAAATCTAGCTTCAGTCAAGATCCTGAAAGCTTTCTCTACTTTCCAACATACCACCTGTTGTCTGCAAAACTTCTCACTCTTCTTAATAAATTTCAGTCTATCATTCTTTTTACTTACACAGATGATGAGCATATCGTAAATGGAACACATCACAGCCATGGACATGGTGGTACAGAGTTTTTTCTATCAGATCTTGGGGCTCATATCCAGTTAATTCAGTCACCCTGGAAAAGGAAGGTTCCATAATAAGCACAATCTTTAGGAATATTCAGTTTCATTAACGTAACATTTGATTGTGCCACAAATCAGGTGCTAAAAACTGTAGGGGAAAATGTTAGTTTTGGAAGGAGAATCCTCATCTTTATAAGAAAATAAACTCTTGCAACCCAGCCAAAGCAAGGTGCAGCTAGTCCCTGGCCAGCCTTACACACAGGCAGGAAAAAGAGTTCTTTTACTTACTTCTACTCTGGGCTTTTGCCACTGCCATGCGTGGTCCTTTGCACCAAGATCCAGTTGAGGAGCCATTCACAAGACAATAAAACTGCTTTTGTGGACTGCTGACACATTTTCATTCGCTTTTGCAAACATACAAGTGTAGCGTGTATGTCAGTCCGTAGAAGCTGTGATCATGGTCTATAAATCTATTCAGACTCACACCTAACAGAAGGAGGAAGCAGGAGCTTGTTCCAGTTGAGAATGTGGAAAGACAAGGAGCGATGTAGATCACAAGCTAAGAAAAGGAAGGTTGAGGCTAGACTGCAGAAAACCGCCCTGACGCGATGAGAGGTAGAATAACGGAACAAATTTGAAACAGCGTCATCTCTGGAGGTGTTACAGAACCAGTCTACGCTGGTCAGGGTTACACTGGATCAGACTTGAGGAGTCAGAACTTCATGGTTCAAAATGGACTTTTGTTTATTTAGCACTGTTGCTTGAGAACAAAAATCCTTAAAGTACGTTGTGCAACTCAGACATAATGTGGCTTGTTTACCTAGTTTTTCTACGGGTTTTATGCTGTCTTGGGCTTTTTTCACCCAAAAAAGGCAGAACAGAGGTACCAAACAAAAGCATGTCTACATTAACAAGAAACACAGTCTGTTAGCAGACAATCATCTCCAGCGTTACTGCTGAGGACCTACTTCTGCAGCAGCAGATGAATCTGCATATTTTAGTTTTGGGACTTGTACTTGGGACCAGCTCAGCTAGGCCTGTGGATTGAAGGCTTTATAATAGTTGCAGTGCCTTAGACGTGCTCTTGGAGGTTGTCTTCCAGTTTAGATTCATTCAGAAAGAATCCAGTTCACATACCTAAGGCTTCTTCGCGACATGAACTACAGTGCAGTGAATGGGGACAGCCAAAACACTCGCTTCAGAAGGATGCTTGTGCTCTGAACGTAAACCCTAGTGAGGATACGCTGTATCAGAGGATAACACGGTGGTATCTACAGAAATTAATACAGGGGTCTCAGGCAAGATGTGCCATTGTGGGTTGCAGATAGTGTAAACTTTTTTACTTCTTTTCTTTTGTAACTGTTATGCATCTTCTTTACTCTTACCCTAATGCTAAGCAATCACGTGGACTCCACAGAGACTGGAGACTTTACATTCTACTTGAGACAGAGTACTGGGCATTCTTCTGAAGGAAATTAGAAAAACAAACAAAAAAATATGCTGCCTTTGTGGTCTGATGTGTTATAAATACAGTACAAATACATCCATACCTCCCCTAGCTATGCCTTCATCTCAGAAACCCTTGCAGGCCTTTGCCTCAGCCAGGGACAGCCAGCGCAGGGTGAGCGCGTGTTCTCTGGCTGCGGGAGGGTATGTGGATGTGTATGCTTGTGTTTGTCCTCTGCGATGTGTGCCGTCCCTCCTGGCCTGAATTCTCACTTAAGCCTATCATCAGCATGGTGAAATGCTGGCGAAAGACCCTCTTCAGGTTTCAGGGCTCCTTCTGGCTTCAGTGCGATAAAAACAAGGGCGGCAGTTTCATCCTGCTCACTTAACTGGTGAGTGAGAAAGAGCTAAAAAAAAAATTCCCAAATGCCACAAACCTAAGTGTAAATTTTTTTGGAGATGCAGCCTCACTTCGAAGCTGGCCTTCTCATGGGCCAGAAGACCCCATCGTTAACAGTTACGAGGACACCCAAACTTTTGAAAAGTTTGAATCTGAAATAAACTCAGCTGCTTGACTTCTTGACACAATACCAACCCCTCCGTAAGCCACAGTAGGGAGCCTGGGCTCTGAAGGTTGTTCTTTGCAATCTTTGCGTGTGGCAGGGCACGCGGGAGGGAACGGCTCGCCCCACCCCAGTGGTCAGTTCTGCCTTCTAGAGGTCTTTAAAGCCTTGTAAACCATGTAGCAATGAACGCATAGGCTGCACCATGGAGATCTGAAGCAGCAGGTCGCTTTGAAGGGAAATAACTATCTCCTTCTTCTGGCGACCTTGGTAAATGAACTTGTGCGTATTTTACATTGTATGAAGTGTCTAGAAAAGCTTATTTAACTGCTCTTTCCTACAACTTTCATACTGGCCTGTCTGCTGTGACTGTGACCGCTAAAGATCCAGCAACGCTTTTCCTTGAACGGATACCAGAAGCAAGCCTGAAAACAGTTTTGTCTTATTCCTAATATGTCCCTGCTCTGAGCAAATATAATTTAGTTTGCTCAGCTGGGAGAGCAAAGGGCTTTGGTAGTGCTTAATACCCCTGATTGTCCTGTGTGTGGACGACACCCATCTGCTCTTTGGTAAACACAGCTATGCAACTGTACTGGTTCTATCTGTGCCCCTGTCAACACCTCTGGTTATAGTGTCTCCTTTGAAGACACTTATGTCTCCAGGCAGTTCCTCTTAGGCACATCGTTTCCTTTTTTCCACATGCAAAGACATGTTGCTAAGCCCCTTGTACTTCTCTGTAGCTGTTGAACTAAGTAAAGCATGCCAAAAAAAATGAAAGAAAGAAAGACGGATTCCAGGAACAACTACTTCTTTGTATTTTAGAAACTATTGGCCCAATATCTCTTAGCATGGTGGAAGAGAGTGTTCTTGCATATA